>NC_090924.1:1461151954-1461454984 GCF_040938575.1 Ambystoma mexicanum | reverse complement strand
CAGCGCATGTCATTATATCCCCAGTGATTCCACCCTGCACAGGCATCGCATGTCATTATATCCCCAGTGTCTCCACCCTGCACAGGCACGGCATGTCATATATTTCCAGTGGCCCCACCCTGCACAGGCATCACATGTCATTATATATCCCCAGTATCTCCACACTGCACAGGCACTGCATGTCATTATATATCCCCAGTGTCTCCACTCTGCACAGGCATCGCATCTCATTATAATCCCCCAGTGTCTCCACCCTGCACAGGCATCGCATGTCATTATATTCCCCATTGTCTCCACCCTGCACAGGCATCGCATGTCATTATATCCCCAGTGTCTCCACCCTGCACAGGTATTGCTTGTCATTATATCCCCAGTGTTTCGACCCTGTACAGGCATCACATGTCATTATATACCAGTGCCTCCACCCTGCACATGCATCGCATGTCATTATATTCCCCAGTGTCTCCACCATGCACAAGCATTGCATGTCATTAAATATCCCCAGTGTATCCAGCCTGCACACGCATCCCATTTCATTATATATTCCCCAGTGTCTTCACCCTGCAGAGGCATTGCTTGTCATTATATGCCCAGTGGCTCCTCCCTGCACAGGCATGGCATGTCATTATATTCCCCAGTGTCTCCACCCTCCAGAGGCAGCGCATGTCATTATATCCCCAGTGTCTCCACCCTGCACAGGCATCACATGTCATTATATCCCCAGTGTCTCCACGCTGCACAGGCATCGCATGTCTTTATATATCCCCCAGTGTCTCCACCGTTTACAGGCATCGCATGTCATTATATATCCCCAGGATCTCCACCCTGCACAGGCACTGCATGTCATTATATATACCCAGTGTCTTCACCCTGCACAGGGATCGCATGTCATTATATATTCCCAGTGTCTCCACCCTGCACAGGCATCCCATGTCATTATATATCCCCAGTGTCTTCACCCTGCACAGTCATCGCATGTCATTATATCCCCAGTATCTCCACCCTGCACAGGCACTGCATATCATTATATATACCCAGTGTCTCCACCCTGCACAGGCATCGCATGTCATTATATATTCCCAGTGTCTCCACCCTGCACAGGCATCCCATGTCATTATATATCCCCAGTGTCTCCACCCTGCACAGGCATCGCATGTCATTATATCCCCAGTATCTCCACCCTGCACAGGCATCCCACGTCATTATATATTCCCCAGTGTCTCCACCCTGCACAGGCATCGCATGTCATTATATATTCCCAGTGGCTCCACCCTGCACAGGCATCACATGTCATTATATATCCCCAGTGGCCCCACCCTCCACAGGCATCGCATGCCATTATATATCCTCAGTGTCTCCACCCTGCACAGGCATTGCATGTCATTATATATCCCCAGTGTATCCACCCTGCACAGGCATTGCATGTCCTTATATTCTCCAGTGGCCCACCCCTGCACAGGCATCGCATCTCATTATAATCCCCAGTACCTCCCTGCACAGGCATCGCATGCCATTATATATCCCCAGTGTCTCCACCCTGCACAGGCATTGTATGTTATTATATATCCCCAGTGTATCCACCCTGAACAGGCATCACACTTCATTATATATCCCCAGTGTCTCCACCCCGCACAGGCATTGCATGTCATTAAATATCCTCAGTGTATCCAGCCTGCACACGCATCCCATGTCATTATATATTCCCCAGTGTCTCCACCCTGCACAGGCATCCCATGTCATTATATATTCCCCAGTACCTCCCTGCTCAGGCATTGCATGTCATTATATTCCCCATTGTCTCCCAACCAGAGGCAGCGCATGTCATTATATCCCCAGTGTCTCCACCCTGCACAGGAATCGCATGTCATTATATCCCCAGTGTTTCCACGCTGCACAGGCATCGCATGTCTTTATATATCCCTCAGTGTCTCCACCGTGCACAGGCATCGCATGTCATTATATATCCCCAGGATCTCCACCCTGCACAGGCACTGCATGTCATTATATATACCCATTGTCTCCACCCTGCATAGGCATCCCATGTCATTATATATCCCCAGTGTCTCCACCCTGCACAGACATTGCATGTCATTATATATCCCCAGTGTCTCCACCCTGCACAGGCACTGCATGTCATTATATATCCCGTGTGTCTCCACCCTGTTATATGTGCATAGTGGCCGCACACCTGCACAGACATTGCACGTCATTATATTCCCCAGTGCCCCCCTGCACAGGCATCGCATGTCATTATATTCTGCAGTATCTCCAACCTGCACAGGCATCCCTTGTCATTATATATTCCCCAGTGTCTCCACCCTGCACAGGCATCGCATGTCATTATATATCCCCAGTGTCTCCACCCTGCACAGGCATCGCATGTCATTATATCCCCAGTATCTCCACCCTGCACAGGCATCCCACGTCATTATATATTCCCCAGTGTCTCCACCCTGCACAGGCATTGCATGTTATTATATATCCCCAGTGTATCCACCCTGCACAGGCATCACACTTCATTATATATTTCCAGTGTCTCCACTCTGCACAGGCATTGCATGTCATTAAATATCCTCAGTGTATCCAGCATGCACACGCATCCCATGTCATTATATATCCCCAGTGTCTCCACCCTGCACAGGCATCCCATGTCATTATATATTCCCCAGTGTCTCCACCCTGCAGAGGCATTGCTTGTCATTATATGCTCAGTGGCTCCTCCCTGCACAGGCATCACATGTCATTATATTCCCCATTGTCTCCACCCTCCAGAGGCAGCGCATGTCATTATATCCCCAGTGATTCCACCCTGCACAGGCATCGCATGTCATTATATCCCCAGTGTCTCCACGCTGCACAGGCATCGCATGTCTTTATATATCCCTCAGTGTCTCCACCGTGCACAGGCATCGCATGTCATTATATATCCCCAGGATCTCCACCCTGCACAGGCACTGCATGTCATTATATATACCCAGTGTCTCCACCCTGCACAGGCATCCCATGTCATTATATATCCCCAGTGTCTCCACACTGCACAGGCATCGCATGTCATTATATATCCCCAGTGTCTCCACCTTGCACATGCATCGCATGTCATTATATTCTGCAGTATCTCCAACCTGCACAGGCATCCCTTGTCATTATATATTCCCCAGTGTCTCCACCCTGCACAGGCATTGCATGTCATTATATATCCCCAGTGTATCCACCCTGCACAGGCATTGCATGTCCTTATATTCTCCAGTGGCCCACCCCTGCACAGGCATCGCATCTCATTATAATCCCCAGTACCTCCCTGCACAGGCATCGCATGCCATTATATATCCCCAATGTCTCCACCCTGCACAGGCATTGCATGTTATTATATATCCCCAGTGTATCCACCCTGCACAGGCATCACATTTCATTATATATCCCGAGTGTCTCCACCCTGCACAGGCATTGCATGTCATTAAATATCCTCAGTGTATCCAGCCTGCACACGCATCCCATGTCATTAAATATCCCCATTGTCTCCACCCTGCACAGGCATCCCATGTCATTATATATTCCCCAGTGTCTCCACCCTGCAGAGGCATTGCTTGTCATTATGTGCCCAGTGGCTCCTCCCTGCACAGGCATCGCATGTCATTATATTCCCCATTGTCTCCACCCTCCAGAGGCAGCGCATGTCATTATATCCCCAGTGTCTCCACCATGCACAGGCATCCATGTCATTATATATCCCCAGGATCTCCACCCTGCACAGGCACTGCATGTAATTATATATACCCAGTGTCTCCACCCTGCACAGGCATCCCATGTCATTATATTCCCCATTGTCTCCACCCTGCAGAGGCATCACATGTCATTATATATCCCCAGTGTCTCCACCCTCCAGAGGCAGCGCATGTCATTATATCCCCAGTGTCTCCACCCTGCACAGGCATCGCATGTCATTATATCCCCAGTGTCTCCACCCTGCACAGACATTGCATGTCATTATATATCCCCAGTGTCTCCACCCTGCACAGGTACCGCATGTCATTATATATCCCGTGTGTCTCCACCCTGTTATATGTGCATAGTGGCCGCACACCTGCACAGACATTGCATGTCATTATATTCCCCAGTGCCCCCCCTGCATAGGCATTGCATGTCATTATATTCTGCAGTATCTCCAACTTACACAGACATCCCTTGTCATTATATATTCCCCAGTGTCTCCACCCTGCACAGGCATCGCATGTCATTATATATTCCCAGTGGCCCCACCCTGCACAGGCATCACATGTCATTATATATCCCCAGTGGCCCCACCCTGCACAGGCATCGCATGTCATATATTATCCAGTGTCCCCACCCTGCACAGGCATCGCATGTCATTATATATCCCCAATGGCCCCGCCCTGCACAGGCATCACATGTCATTATATTCCCCAGTGTCGCCACCCTGCACAGGCACCGCATGTAATTATATTCCCCAGTGTCTCCTCCCTAGACAGGCACCGCATGTCATTATATTCCCCAGTGTCTCCACCCTGAACAGGCATCACATGTCATATTCCCCAGTGTCTCCACTCTGCAGAGGCATCTCATATCATTATATTCCGCAGTGGCTCCACCCAGCACAGGCATCACATGTCATTATATATCCCCAGTGTCTCCACCCTGCACAGGCATCGCATGTCATTACATATCCCCAGTGTCTCCACCCTGCACAGGCATTGCATGTCATTATATATCCCCAGTGTCTCCACCCTGCACAGGCATTGTATGTCATTATATATCCCCAGTGTCTCCACCCTGCAGAGGCATTGCATGTCATTATATATCCCCAGTGTCTCCACCCTGCACAGGCATTGCATGTCATTCTATCCCCAGTTTCTCCACCCTGCACAGGCATTGCATATCATTATATATCCCCAGTGTCTCCACCCTGCACAGGCATTGCATGTCATTATTTCCCCAGTATCTCCACCCTGCACAGGCACCGCATGTCATTATATATCCCCAGTGTCCCCACCCTGCACAGGCACGGCATGTCATTATATATTTCCAGTGGCCCCACCCTGCACAGGCATCACATGTCATTATATATCCCCAGTATCTCCACACTGCACAGGCACTGCATGTCATTATATATCCCCAGTGTCTCCACTCTGCACAGGCATCGCATCTCATTATAATCCCCCAGTGTCTCCACCCTGCACAGGCATCGCATGTCATTATATTCCCCATTGTCTCCACCCTGCACAGGCATCGCATGTCATTATATCCCCAGTGTCTCCACCCTGCACAGGCATTGCTTGTCATTATATCCCCAGTGTTTCCACCCTGTACAGGCATCACATGTCATTATATCCCAGTGTCTCCACCCTGCACATGCATCACATGTCATTATATTCCCCAGTGTCTCCACCATGCACAAGCATTGCATGTCATTAAATATCCCCAGTGCATCCAGCCTGCACACGCATCCCATGTCATTATATATTCCCCAGTGTCTCCACCCTGCAGAGGCATTGCTTGTCATTATATGCCCAGTGGCTCCTCCCTGCACAGGCATGGCATGTCATTATATTCCCCAGTGTCTCCACCCTCCAGAGGCAGCGCATGTCATTATATCCCCAGTGTCTCCACCCTGCACAGGCATCACATGTCATTATATCCCCAGTGTCTCCACGCTGCACAGGCATCGCATGTCTTTATATATCCCCCAGTGTCTCCACCGTTTACAGGCATCACATGTCATTATATATCCCCAGGATCTCCACCCTGCACAGGCACTGCATGTCATTATATATACCCAGTGTCTTCACCCTGCACAGGCATTGCATGTCATTATATATTCCCAGTGTCTCCACCCTGCACAGGCATCCCATGTCATTATATATCCCCAGTGTCTTCACCCTGCACAGGCATCGCATGTCATTATATCCCCAGTATCTCCACCCTGCACAGGCACTGCATATCATTATATATACCCAGTGTCTCCACCCTGCACAGGCATCGCATGTCATTATATATTCCCAGTGTCTCCACCCTGCACAGGCATCCCATGTCATTATATATCCCCAGTGTCTCCACCCTGCACAGGCATCGCATGTCATTATATCCCCAGTATCTCCACCCTGCACAGGCATCCCCCGTCATTATATATTCCCCAGTGTCTCCACCCTGCACAGGCATTGCATGTCATTATATATTCCCAGTGGCTCCACCCTGCACAGGCATCACATGTCATTATATATCCCCAGTGGCCCCACCCTCCACAGGCATCGCATGTCATTATATATCCCCAGTGTCTCCACCCTGCACAGGCATTGCATGTCATTATATATCCCCAGTGTATCCACCCTGCACAGGCATTGCATGTCCTTATATTCTCCAGTGGCCCACCCCTGCACAGGCATCGCATCTCATTATAATCCCCAGTACCACCCTGCACAGGCATCGCATGCCATTATATATCCCCAGTGTCTCCACCCTGCACAGGCATTGTATGTTATTATATATCCCCAGTGTATCCACCCTGAACAGGCATCACACTTCATTATATATCCCCAGTGTCTCCACCCCGCACAGGCATTGCATATCATTAAATATCCTCAGTGTATCCAGCCTGCACACGCATCCCATGTCATTATATATTCCCCAGTGTCTCCACCCTGCACAGGCATCCCATGTCATTATATATTCCCCAGTGGCTCCTCCCTGCACATGCATTGCATGTCATTATATGCCCAGTGGCTCCACGCTGCACAGGCATCGCATGTCTTTATATATCCCTCAGTGTCTCCACCGTGCACAGGCATCGCATGTAATTATATCCCCAGTGTCTCCACGCTGCACAGGCATCGCATGTCTTTATATATCCCTCAGTGTCTCCACCGTGCACAGGCATCGCATGTCATTATATATCCCCAGGATCTCCACCCTGCACAGGCACTGCATGTCATTATATATACCCAGTGTCTCCACCCTGCATAGGCATCCCATGTCATTATATATCCCCAGTGTCTCCACCCTGCACAGACATTGAATGTCATTATATATCCCCAGTGTCTCCACCCTGCACAGGGACCGCATGTCATTATATATCCCGTGTGTCTCCACCGTGTTATATGTGCATAGTGGCCGCACACCTGCACAGACATTGCACGTCATTATATTCCCCAGTGCCCTCCCTGCACAGGCATCGCATGTCATTATATTCTGCAGTATCTCCAACCTGCACAGGCATCCCTTGTCATTATATATTCCCCAGTGTCTGCACCCTGCACAGGCATCGCATGTCATTATATATCCCCAGTGTCTCCACCCTGCACAGGCATCGCATGTCATTATATCCCCAGTATCTCCACCCTGCACAGTAATCCCACGTCATTATATATTCCCCAGTGTCTCCACCCTGCACAGGCATTGCATGTTATTATATATCCCCAGTGTATCCACCCTGCACAGGCATCACACTTCATTATATATCCCCAGTGTCTCCACTCTGCACAGGCATTGCATGTCATTAAATATCCTCAGTGTATCCAGCATGCACACGCATCCCATGTCATTATATATCCCCAGTGTCTCCACCCTGCACAGGCATCCCATGTCATTATATATTCCCCAGTGTCTCCACCCTGCAGAGGCATTGCTTGTCATTATATGCCCAGTGGCTCCTCCCTGCACAGGCATCACATGTCATTATATTCCCCATTGTCTCCACCCTCCAGAGGCAGCGCATGTCATTATATCCCCAGTGATTCCACCCTGCACAGGCATCGCATGTCATTATATCCCCAGTGTCTCCACGCTGCACAGGCATCGCATGTCTTTATCTATCCCTCAGTGTCTCCACCGTGCACAGGCATCGCATGTCATTATATATCCCCAGGATCTCCACCCTGCACAGGCACTGCATGTCATTATATATACCCAGTGTCTCCACCCTGCACAGGCATCCCATGTCATTATATATCCCCAGTGTCTCCACCCTGCACAGGCATCGCATGTCATTATATATCCCCAGTGTCTCCACCTTGCACTGGCATCGCATGTCATTATATTCTGCAGTATCTCCAACCTGCACAGGCATCCCTTGTCATTATATATTCCCCAGTGTCTCCACCCTGCACAGGCATCGCATGTCATTATATATTCCCAGTGGCCCCACCCTGCACAGGCATCACATGTCATTATATATCCCCAGTGTCTCCACCCTGCACAGGCATCTCATGTCATTACATATCCCCAGTGTCTCCATCATGCACAGGCATTGCATGTCATTATATATTCCCCAGTGTCTCCACTCTGCAGAGGCATCGCATATCATTATATTCCGCAGTGGCTCCACCCAGCACAGGCATCACATGTCATTATATATCCCCAGTGTCTCCACCCTCCAGAGGCATCACATGTCATTATATATCCCCAGTGTCTCCACCCTGCACAGGCATCGCATGTCATTACATATCCCCAGTGTCTCCATCATGCACAGGCATTGCATGTCATTATATATCCCCAGTGTCTCCACCCTGCACAGGCATTGCATGTCATTATATATCCCCAGTGTCTCCACCCTGCACAGGCATTGCATGTCATTATATATCCCCACTGTCTCAGCCCTGCACAGGCATTGCATGTCATTCTATCCCCAGTTTCTCCACCCTGCACAGGCATCGCATGTCATTATATGTCCCCAGTGTCTCCACCCTGCACAGGCATTGCATGTCATTATTTACCCAGTGTCTCCACCCTGCACAGGCACCGCATGTCATTATATATCCCCAGTGTCCCCACCCTGCACAGGCACGGCATGTCATTATATATTTCCAGTGGCCCCACCCTGCACAGGCATCACATGTCATTATATATCTCCAGTATCTCCACACTGCACAGGCACTGCATGTCATTATATATCCCCAGTGTCTCCACCCTGCACAGGCATTGCATCTCATTTTAATCCCCCAGTGTCTCCACCCTGCACAGGCATTGCATGTCATTATATATCCCCAGTGTCTCCACCCTGCACAGGCACCGCATGTCATTATATATCCCGTGTGTCTCCACCCTGTTATATGTGCATAGTGGCCGCACACCTGCACAGACATTGCATGTCATTATATTCCCCAGTGCCCCCCCTGCACAGGCATTGCATGCCATTATATTCTGCAGTATCTCCAACCTGCAGAGGCATACCTTGTCATTATATATTCCCCAGTGTCTCCACCCTGCACAGGCATTGCATGTCATTATATATTCCCAGTGGCCCCACCCTGCACAGGCATCACATGTCATTATATATCCCCAGTGGCCCCACCCTGCACAGGCATTGCATGTCATACATTATCCAGTGTCCCCAACCTGCACAGGCATCGCATGTCATTATATATCCCCAATGGCCCCACTCTGCACAGGCATCACATGTCATTATATTCCCCAGTGTCTCCACCCTGCACAGGCACCGCATGCCATTATATTCCCCAGTGTCTCCTCCCTAGACAGGCACCGCATGTCATTATATTCCCCAGTGTCTCCACCCTGAACAGGCATCACATGTCATATTCCCCAGTGTCTCCACTCTGCAGAGGCATCTCATATCACTATATTCCGCAGTGGCTCCACCCAGCACCGGCATCACATGTCATTATATATCCCCAGTGTCTCCACCCTGCACAGGCATCGCAAGTCATTATATATCCCCAGTGTCTCCACCCTGCACAGGCATTGCATGTCATTATATATCCCCAGTGTCTCCACCCTGCACAGGCATCGCATGTCATTATATTCCCCAGTGTCTCCACCCTCCAGAGGCATCGCATGTCATTACATATCCCCATTGTCTCCACCCTGCACAGGCATTGCATGTCATTATATATCCCCATTGTCTCCACCCTGCACAGGCATTGCATGTCATTATATATCCCCAGTGTCTCCACCCTGCACAGGCATTGCATGTCATTCTATCCCCAGTTTCTCCACCCTGCACAGGCATTGCATGCCATTATATATCCCCAATGTCTCCACCCTGCACAGGCATTGCATGTTATTATATATCCCCAGTGTATCCACCCTGCACAGGCATCACATTTCATTATATATCCCGAGTGTCTCCACCCTGCACAGGCATTGCATGTCAATAAATATCCTCAGTGTATCCAGCCTGCACACGCATCCCATGTCATTAAATATCCCCAGTGTCTCCACCCTGCACAGGCATCCCATGTCATTATATATTCCCCAGTGTCTCCACCCTGCAGAGGCATTGCTTGTCATTATGTGCCCAGTGGCTCCTCCCTGCACAGGCATCGCATGTCATTATATTCCCCATTGTCTCCACCCTCCAGAGGCAGCGCATGTCATTATATCCCCAGTGTCTCCACCATGCACAGGCATCGCATGTCATTATATATCCCCAGGATCTCCATCCTGCACAGGCACTGCATGTCATTATATATACCCAGTGTCTCCACCCTGCACAGGCATCACATGTCATTATATTCCCCATTGTCTCAACCCTCCAGAGGCAGCGCATGTCATTATATCCCCAGTGTCTCCACCCTGCACAGGCATCGCATGTCATTATATACCCAGTGTCTCCACCCTGCACAGACATTGCATGTCATTATATATCCCCAGTGTCTCCACCCTGCACAGGCACCGCATGTCATTATATATCCCGTGTGTCTCCACCCTGTTATATGTGCATAGTGGCCGCACACCTGCACAGACATTGCATGTCATTATATTCCCCAGTGCCCCCCCTGCACAGGCATTGCATGTTATTATATTCTGCAGTATCTCCAACTTACACAGGCATCCCTTGTCATTATATATTCCCCAGTGTCTCCACCCTGCACAGGCATCGCATGTCATTATATATTCCCAGTGGCCCCACCCTGCACAGGCATCACATGTCATTATATATCCCCAGTGGCCCCACCCTGCACAGGCATCGCATGTCATATATTATCCAGTGTCCCCACCCTGCACAGGCATCGCATGTCATTATATATCCCCAATGGCCCCACCCTGCACAGGCATCACATGTCATTATATTCCCCAGTGTCTCCACCCTGCACAGGCACCGCATGTAATTATATTCCCCAGTGTCTCCTCCCTAGACAGGCACCGCATGTCATTATATTCCCCAGTGTCTCCACCCTGAACAGGCATCACATGTCATATTCCCCAGTGTCTCCACTCTGCAGAGGCATCTCATATCATTATATTCCGCAGTGGCTCCACCCAGCACAGGCATCACATGTCATTATATATCCCCAGTGTCTCCACCCTGCACAGGCATCGCATGTCATTACATATCCCCAGTGTCTCCACCCTGCACAGGCATTGCATGTCATTACATATCCCCAGTGTCTCCACCCTGCACAGGCATTGTATGTCATTATATATCCCCAGTGTCTCCACCCTGCAGAGGCATTGCATGTCATTATATATCCCCAGTGTCTCCACCCTGCACAGGCATTGCATGTCATTCTATCCCCAGTTTCTCCACCCTGCACAGGCATTGCATGTCATTATATATCCCCAGTGTCTCCACCCTGCACAGGCATTGCATGTCATTATTTCCCCAGTGTCTCCACCCTGCACAGGCACTGCATGTCATTATATATCCCCAGTGTCCCCACCCTGCACAGGCACGGCATGTCATTATATATTTCCAGTGGCCCCACCCTGCACAGGCATCACATGTCATTATATATCCCCAGTATCTCCACACTGCACAGGCACTGCATGTCATTATATATCCCCAGTGTCTCCACTCTGCACAGGCATCGCATCTCATTATAATCCCCCAGTGTCTCCACCCTGCACAGGCATCGCATGTCATTATATTCCCCATTGTCTCCACCCTGCACAGGCATCGCATGTCATTATATCTCCAGTGTCTCCACCCTGCACAGGCATTGCTTGTCATTATATCCCCAGTGTTTCCACCCTGTACAGGCATCACATGTCATTATATCCCAGTGTCTCCACCCTGCACATGCATCGCATGTCATTATATTCCCCAGTGTCTCCACCATGCACAAGCATTGCATGTCATTAAATATCCCCAGTGTATCCAGCAAGCACACGCATCCCATGTCATTATATATTCCCCAGTGTCTCCACGCTGCAGAGGCATTGCTTGTCATTATATGCCCAGTGGCTCCTCCCTGCACAGGCATGGCATGTCATTATATTCCCCAGTGTCTCCACCCTCCAGAGGCAGCGCATGTCATTATATCCCCAGTGTCTCCACCCTGCACAGGCATCACATGTCATTATATCCCCAGTGTCTCCACGCTGCACAGGCATCGCATGTCTTTATATATCCCCCAGTGTCTCCACCGTTTACAGGCATCGCATGTCATTATATATCCCCAGGATCTCCACCCTGCACAGGCACTGCATGTCATTATATATACCCAGTGTCTTCACCCTGCACAGGCATCGCATGTCATTATATATTCCCAGTGTCTCCACCCTGCACAGGCATCCCATGTCATTATATATCCCTAGTGTCTTCACCCTGCACAGGCATCGCATGTCATTATATCCCCAGTATCTCCACCCTGCACAGGCACTGCATATCATTATATATACCCAGTGTCTCCACCCTGCACAGGCATCGCATGTCATTATATATTCCCAGTGTCTCCACCCTGCACAGGCATCCCATGTCATTATATATCCCCAGTGTCTCCACCCTGCACAGGCATCGCATGTCATTATATCCCCAGTATCTCCACCCTGCACAGGCATCCCACGTCATTATATATTCCCCAGTGTCTCCACCCTGCACAGGCATCGCATGTCATTATATATTCCCAGTGGCTCCACCCTGCACAGGCATCACATGTCATTATATATCCCCAGTGGCCCCACCCTCCACAGGCATCGCATGTCATTATATATCCCCAGTGTCTCCACCCTGCACAGGCATTGCATGTCATTATATATCCCCAGTGTATCCACCCTGCACAGGCATTGCATGTCCTTATATTCTCCAGTGGCCCACCCCTGCACAGGCATCGCATCTCATTATAATCCCCAGTACCTCCCTGCACAGGCATCGCATGCCATTATATATCCCCAGTGTCTCCACCCTGCACAGGCATTGTATGTTATTATATATCCCCAGTGTATCCACCCTGAACAGGCATCACACTTCATTATACATCCCCAGTGTCTCCACCCCGCACAGGCATTGCATGTCATTAAATATCCTCAGTGTATCCAGCCTGCACACGCATCCCATGTCATTATATATTCCCCAGTGTCTCCACCCTGCACAGGCATCCCATGTCATTATATATTCCCCAGTGGCTCCTCCCTGCACATGCATTGCATATCATTATATTCCCCATTGTCTCCCAACCAGAGGCAGCGCATGTCATTATATCCCCAGTGTCTCCACCCTGCACAGGCATCGCATGTCATTATATCCCCAGTGTCTCCACGCTGCACAGGCATCGCATGTCTTTATATATCTCTCAGTGTCTCCACCGTGCACAGGCATCGCATGTCATTATATATCCCCAGGATCTCCACCCTGCACAGGCACTGCATGTCATTATATATACCCAGTGTCTCCACCCTGCATAGGCATCCCATGTCATTATATATCCCCAGTGTCTCCACCCTGCACAGACATTGCATGTCATTATATATCCCCAGTGTCTCCACCCTGCACAGGCACCGCATGTCATTATATATCCCGTGTGTCTCCACCCTGTTATATGTGCATAGTGGCTGCACACCTGCACAGACATTGCACGTCATTATATTCCCCAGTGCCCCCCCCTGCACAGGCATCGCATGTCATTATATTCTGCAGTATCTCCAACCTGCACAGGCATCCCTTGTCATTATATATTCCCCAGTGTCTCCACCCTGCACAGGCATCGCATGTCATTATATATCCCCAGTGTCTCCACCGTGCACAGGCATCGCATGTCATTATATCCCCAGTATCTCCACCCTGCACAGGCATCCCACGTCATTATATATTCCCCAGTGTCTCCACCCTGCACAGGCATTGCATGTTATTATATATCCCCAGTGTATCCACCCTGCACAGGCATCACACTTCACTATATATCCCCAGTGTCTCCACTCTGCACAGGCATTGCATGTCATTAAATATCCTCAGTGTATCCAGCATGCACACGCATCCCATGTCATTATATATCCCCAGTGTCTCCACCCTGCACAGGCATCCCATGTCATTATATATTCCCCAGTGTCTCCACCCTGCAGAGGCATTGCTTGTCATTATATGCTCAGTGGCTCCTCCCTGCACAGGCATCACATGTCATTATATTCCCCATTGTCTCCACCCTCCAGAGGCAGCGCATGTCATTATATCCCCAGTGATTCCACCCTGCACAGGCATCGCATGTCATTATATCCCCAGTGTCTCCACACTGCACAGGCATCGCATGTCTTTATATATCCCTCAGTGTCTCCACCGTGCACAGGCATCGCATGTCATTATATATCCCCAGGATCTCCACCCTGCACAGGCACTGCATGTCATTATATATACCCAGTGTCTCCACCCTGCACAGGCATCCCATGTCATTATATATCCCCAGTGTCTCCACACTGCACAGGCATCGCATGTCATTATATATCCCCAGTGTCTCCACCTTGCACAGGCATCGCATGTCATTATATTCTGCAGTATCTCCAACCTGCACAGGCATCCCTTGTCATTATATATTCCCCAGTGTCTCCACCCTGCACAGGCATTGCATGACATTATATATCCCCAGTGTATCCACCCTGCACAGCCATTGCATGTCCTTATATTCTCCAGTGGCCCACCCCTGCACAGGCATCGCATCTCATTATAATCCCCAGTACCTCCCTGCACAGGCATCGCATGCCATTATATATCCACAATGTCTCCACCCTGCACAGGCATTGCATCTTATTATATATCCCCAGTGTATCCACCCTGCACAGGCATCACATTTCATTATATATCCCGAGTGTCTCCACCCTGCACAGGCATTGCATGTCATTAAATATCCTCAGTGTATCCAGCCTGCACACGCATCCCATGTCATTAAATATCCCCATTGTCTCCACCCTGCACAGGCATCCCATGTCATTATATATTCCCCAGTGTCTCCACCCTGCAGAGGCATTGCTTGTCATTATGTGCCCAGTGGCTCCTCCCTGCACAGGCATCGCATGTCATTATATTCCCCATTGTCTCCACCCTCCAGAGGCAGCGCATGTCATTATATCCCCAGTGTCTCCACCATGCACAGGCATTGCATGTCATTATATATCCCCAGGATCTCCACCCTGCACAGGCACTGCATGTCATTATATATACCCAGTGTCTCCACCCTGCACAGGCATCCCATGTCATTATATTCCCCATTGTCTCAACCCTCCAGAGGCAGCGCATGTCATTATATCCCCAGTGTCTCCACCCTGCACAGGCATCGCATGTCATTATATCCCCAGTGTCTCCACCCTGCACAGACATTGCATGTCATTATATATCCCCAGTGTCTCCACCCTGCACAGGCACCGCATGTCATTATATATCCCGTGTGTCTCCACCCTGTTATATGTGCATAGTGGCCGCACACCTGCACAGACATTGCATGTCATTATATTCCCCAGTGCCCCCCCTGCACAGGCATTGCATGTCATTATATTCTGCAGTATCTCCAACTTACACAGGCATCCCTTGTCATTATATATTCCCCAGTGTCTCCACCCTGCACAGGCATCGCATGGCATTATATATTCCCAGTGGCCCCACCCTGCACAGGCATCACATGTCATTATATATCCCCAGTGGCCCCACCCCGCACAGGCATCGCATGTCATATATTATCCAGTGTCCCCACCCTGCACAGGCATCGCATGTCATTATATATCCCCAAAGGCCCCGCCCTGCACAGGCATCACATGTCATTATATTCCCCAGTGTAGCCACCCTGCACAGGCACCACATGTAATTATATTCCCCAGTGTCTCCTCCCTAGACAGGCACCGCATGTCATTATATTCCCCAGTGTCTCCACCCTGAACAGGCATCTCATATCATTATATTCCCCAGTGTCTCCTCCCTAGACAGGCACCGCATGTCATTATATTCCCCAGTGTAGCCACCCTGCACAGGCACCACATGTAATTATATTCCCCAGTGTCTCCTCCCTAGACAGGCACCGCATGTCATTATATTCCCCAGTGTCTCCACTCTGCAGAGGCATCTCATATCATTATATTCCGCAGTGGCTCCACCCAGCACAGGCATCACATGTCATTATACATCCCCAGTGTCTCCACCCTGCACAGGCATCGCATGTCATTACATATCCCCAGTGTCTCCACCCTGCACAGGCATTGCATGTCATTATATATCCCCAGTGTCTCCACCCTGCACAGGCCTTGTATGTCATTATATATCCCCAGTGTCTCCACCCTGCAGAGGCATTGCATGTCATTATATATCCCCAGTGTCTCCACCCTGCACAGGCATTGCATGTCATTATTTCCCCAGTGTCTCCACCCTGCACAGGCACCGCATGTCATTATATATCCCCAGTGTCCCCACCCTGCACAGGCACGGCATGTCATTATATATTTCCAGTGGCCCCACCCTGCACAGGCATCACATGTCATTATATATCCCCAGTATCTCCACACTGCACAGGCACTGCATGTCATTATATATCCCCAGTGTCTCCACTCTGCACAGGCATTGCATCTCATTATAATCCCCCAGTGTCTCCACCCTGCACAGGCATCGCATGTCATTATATTCCCCATTGTCTCCACCCTGCACAGGCATCGCATGTCATTATATCCCCAGTGTCTCCACCCTGCACAGGCATTGCTTGTCATTATATCCCCAGTGTTTCCACCCTGTACAGGCATCACATGTCATTATATCCCAGTGTCTCCACCCTGCACATGCATCGCATGTCATTATATTCCCCAGTGTCTCCACCATGCACAAGCATTGCATGTCATTAAATATCCCCAGTGTATCCAGCCTGCACACGCATCCCATGTCATTATATATTCCCCAGTGTCTCCACCCTGCAGAGGCATTGCTTGTCATTATATGCCCAGTGGCTCCTCCCTGCACAGGCATGGCATGTCATTATATTCCCCAGTGTCTCCACCCTCCAGAGGCAGCGCATGTCATTATATCCCCAGTGTCTCCACCCTGCACAGGCATCACATGTCATTATATCCCCAGTGTCTCTACGCTGCACAGGCATCGCATGTCTTTATATATCCCCCAGTGTCTCCACCCTTTACAGGCATTGCATGTCATTATATATCCCCAGGATCTCCACCCTGCACAGGCACTGCATGTCATTATATATACCCAGTGTCTTCACCCTGCACAGGCATCGCATGTCATTATATATTCCCAGTGTCTCCACCCTGCACAGGCATCCCATGTCATTATATATCCCCAGTGTCTTCACCCTGCACAGGCATCGCATGTCATTATATCCCCAGTATCTCCACCCTGCACAGGCACTGCATATCATTATATATACCCAGTGTCTCCACCCTGCACAGGCATCGCATGTCATTATATATTCCCAGTGTCTCCACCCTGCACAGGCATCCCATGTCATTATATATCCCCAGTGTCTCCACCCTGCACAGGCATCGCATGTCATTATATCCCCAGTATCTCCACCCTGCACAGGCATCCCACGTCATTATATATTCCCCAGTGTCTACACCCTGCACAGGCATCGCATGTCATTATATATTCCCAGTGGCTCCACCCTGCACAGGCATCACATGTCATTATATATCCCCAGTGTCTCCACCCTGCACAGGCATTGCATGTCATTATATATCCCCAGTGTATCCACCCTGCACAGGCATTGCATGTCCTTATATTCTCCAGTGGCCCACCCCTGCACAGGCATCGCATCTCATTATAATCCCCAGTACCTCCCTGCACAGGCATCGCATGCCATTATATATCCCCAGTGTCTCCACCCTGCACAGGCATTGTATGTTATTATATATCCCCAGTGTATCCACCCTGAACAGGCATCACACTTCATTATACATCCCCAGTGTCTCCACCCCGCACAGGCATTGCATGTCATTAAATATCCTCAGTGTATCCAGCCTGCACACGCATCCCATGTCATTATATATTCCCCAGTGTCTCCACCCTGCACAGGCATCCCATGTCATTATATATTCCCCAGTGGCTCCTCCCTGCACATGCATTGCATATCATTATATTCCCCATTGTCTCCCAACCAGAGGCAGCGCATGTCATTATATCCCCAGTGTCTCCACCCTGCACAGGCATCGCATGTCATTATATCCCCAGTGTCTCCACGCTGCACAGGCATCGCATGTCTTTATATATCTCTCAGTGTCTCCACCGTGCACAGGCATCGCATGTCATTATATATCCCCAGGATCTCCACCCTGCACAGGCACTGCATGTCATTATATATACCCAGTGTCTCCACCCTGCATAGGCATCCCATGTCATTATATATCCCCAGTGTCTCCACCCTGCACAGACATTGCATGTCATTATATATCCCCAGTGTCTCCACCCTGCACAGGCACCGCATGTCATTATATATCCCGTGTGTCTCCACCCTGTTATATGTGCATAGTGGCTGCACACCTGCACAGACATTGCACGTCATTATATTCCCCAGTGCCCCCCCCTGCACAGGCATCGCATGTCATTATATTCTGCAGTATCTCCAACCTGCACAGGCATCCCTTGTCATTATATATTCCCCAGTGTCTCCACCCTGCACAGGCATCGCATGTCATTATATATCCCCAGTGTCTCCACCGTGCACAGGCATCGCATGTCATTATATCCCCAGTATCTCCACCCTGCACAGGCATCCCACGTCATTATATATTCCCCAGTGTCTCCACCCTGCACAGGCATTGCATGTTATTATATATCCCCAGTGTATCCACCCTGCACAGGCATCACACTTCACTATATATCCCCAGTGTCTCCACTCTGCACAGGCATTGCATGTCATTAAATATCCTCAGTGTATCCAGCATGCACACGCATCCCATGTCATTATATATCCCCAGTGTCTCCACCCTGCACAGGCATCCCATGTCATTATATATTCCCCAGTGTCTCCACCCTGCAGAGGCATTGCTTGTCATTATATGCTCAGTGGCTCCTCCCTGCACAGGCATCACATGTCATTATATTCCCCATTGTCTCCACCCTCCAGAGGCAGCGCATGTCATTATATCCCCAGTGATTCCACCCTGCACAGGCATCGCATGTCATTATATCCCCAGTGTCTCCACACTGCACAGGCATCGCATGTCTTTATATATCCCTCAGTGTCTCCACCGTGCACAGGCATCGCATGTCATTATATATCCCCAGGATCTCCACCCTGCACAGGCACTGCATGTCATTATATATACCCAGTGTCTCCACCCTGCACAGGCATCCCATGTCATTATATATCCCCAGTGTCTCCACACTGCACAGGCATCGCATGTCATTATATATCCCCAGTGTCTCCACCTTGCACAGGCATCGCATGTCATTATATTCTGCAGTATCTCCAACCTGCACAGGCATCCCTTGTCATTATATATTCCCCAGTGTCTCCACCCTGCACAGGCATTGCATGACATTATATATCCCCAGTGTATCCACCCTGCACAGCCATTGCATGTCCTTATATTCTCCAGTGGCCCACCCCTGCACAGGCATCGCATCTCATTATAATCCCCAGTACCTCCCTGCACAGGCATCGCATGCCATTATATATCCCCAATGTCTCCACCCTGCACAGGCATTGCATCTTATTATATATCCCCAGTGTATCCACCCTGCACAGGCATCACATTTCATTATATATCCCGAGTGTCTCCACCCTGCACAGGCATTGCATGTCATTAAATATCCTCAGTGTATCCAGCCTGCACACGCATCCCATGTCATTAAATATCCCCATTGTCTCCACCCTGCACAGGCATCCCATGTCATTATATATTCCCCAGTGTCTCCACCCTGCAGAGGCATTGCTTGTCATTATGTGCCCAGTGGCTCCTCCCTGCACAGGCATCGCATGTCATTATATTCCCCATTGTCTCCACCCTCCAGAGGCAGCGCATGTCATTATATCCCCAGTGTCTCCACCATGCACAGGCATTGCATGTCATTATATATCCCCAGGATCTCCACCCTGCACAGGCACTGCATGTCATTATATATACCCAGTGTCTCCACCCTGCACAGGCATCCCATGTCATTATATTCCCCATTGTCTCAACCCTCCAGAGGCAGCGCATGTCATTATATCCCCAGTGTCTCCACCCTGCACAGGCATCGCATGTCATTATATCCCCAGTGTCTCCACCCTGCACAGACATTGCATGTCATTATATATCCCCAGTGTCTCCACCCTGCACAGGCACCGCATGTCATTATATATCCCGTGTGTCTCCACCCTGTTATATGTGCATAGTGGCCGCACACCTGCACAGACATTGCATGTCATTATATTCCCCAGTGCCCCCCCTGCACAGGCATTGCATGTCATTATATTCTGCAGTATCTCCAACTTACACAGGCATCCCTTGTCATTATATATTCCCCAGTGTCTCCACCCTGCACAGGCATCGCATGTCATTATATATTCCCAGTGGCCCCACCCTGCACAGGCATCACATGTCATTATATATCCCCAGTGGCCCCACCCCGCACAGGCATCGCATGTCATATATTATCCAGTGTCCCCACCCTGCACAGGCATCGCATGTCATTATATATCCCCAAAGGCCCCGCCCTGCACAGGCATCACATGTCATTATATTCCCCAGTGTAGCCACCCTGCACAGGCACCACATGTAATTATATTCCCCAGTGTCTCCTCCCTAGACAGGCACCGCATGTCATTATATTCCCCAGTGTCTCCACCCTGAACAGGCATCACATGTCATATTCCCCAGTGTCTCCACTCTGCAGAGGCATCTCATATCATTATATTCCGCAGTGGCTCCACCCAGCACAGGCATCACATGTCATTATACATCCCCAGTGTCTCCACCCTGCACAGGCATCGCATGTCATTACATATCCCCAGTGTCTCCACCCTGCACAGGCATTGCATGTCATTATATATCCCCAGTGTCTCCACCCTGCACAGGCCTTGTATGTCATTATATATCCCCAGTGTCTCCACCCTGCAGAGGCATTGCATGTCATTATATATCCCCAGTGTCTCCACCCTGCACAGGCATTGCATGTCATTCTATCCCCAGTTTCTCCACCCTGCACAGGCATTGCATATCATTATATATCCCCAGTGTCTCCACCCTGCACAGGCATTGCATGTCATTATTTCCCCAGTGTCTCCACCCTGCACAGGCACCGCATGTCATTATATATCCCCAGTGTCCCCACCCTGCACAGGCACGGCATGTCATTATATATTTCCAGTGGCCCCACCCTGCACAGGCATCACATGTCATTATATATCCCCAGTATCTCCACACTGCACAGGCACTGCATGTCATTATATATCCCCAGTGTCTCCACTCTGCACAGGCATTGCATCTCATTATAATCCCCCAGTGTCTCCACCCTGCACAGGCATCGCATGTCATTATATTCCCCATTGTCTCCACCCTGCACAGGCATCGCATGTCATTATATCCCCAGTGTCTCCACCCTGCACAGGCATTGCTTGTCATTATATCCCCAGTGTTTCCACCCTGTACAGGCATCACATGTCATTATATCCCAGTGTCTCCACCCTGCACATGCATCGCATGTCATTATATTCCCCAGTGTCTCCACCATGCACAAGCATTGCATGTCATTAAATATCCCCAGTGTATCCAGCCTGCACACGCATCCCATGTCATTATATATTCCCCAGTGTCTCCACCCTGCAGAGGCATTGCTTGTCATTATATGCCCAGTGGCTCCTCCCTGCACAGGCATAGCATGTCATTATATTCCCCAGTGTCTCCACCCTCCAGAGGCAGCGCATGTCATTATATCCCCAGTGTCTCCACCCTGCACAGGCATCACATGTCATTATATCCCCAGTGTCTCTACGCTGCACAGGCATCGCATGTCTTTATATATCCCCCAGTGTCTCCACCCTTTACAGGCATTGCATGTCATTATATATCCCCAGGATCTCCACCCTGCACAGGCACTGCATGTCATTATATATACCCAGTGTCTTCACCCTGCACAGGCATCGCATGTCATTATATATTCCCAGTGTCTCCACCCTGCACAGGCATCCCATGTCATTATATATCCCCAGTGTCTTCACCCTGCACAGGCATCGCATGTCATTATATCCCCAGTATCTCCACCCTGCACAGGCACTGCATATCATTATATATACCCAGTGTCTCCACCCTGCACAGGCATCGCATGTCATTATATATTCCCAGTGTCTCCACACTGCACAGGCATCCCATGTCATTATATATCCCCAGTGTCTCCACCCTGCACAGGCATCGCATGTCATTATATCCCCAGTATCTCCACACTGCACAGGCATCCCACGTCATTATATATTCCCCAGTGTCTCCACCCTGCACAGGCATTGCATGTCATTATATATTCCCAGTGGCTCCACCCTGCACAGGCATCACATGTCATTATATATCCCCAGTGGCCCCACCCTCCACAGGCATCACATGTCATTATATATCCCCAGTTTCTCCACCCTGCACAGGCATTGCATGTCATTATATATCCCCAGTGTATCCACCCTGCACAGGCATTGCATGTCCTTATATTCTCCAGTGGCCCACCCCTGCACAGGCATCGCATCTCATTATAATCCCCAGTACCTCCCTGCACAGGCATCGCATGCCATTATATATCCCCAGTGTCTCCACCCTGCAAAGGCATTGTATGTTATTATATATCCCCAGTGTATCCACCCTGAACAGGCATCACACTTCATTATATATCCCCAGTGTCTCCACCCCGCACAGGCATTGCATGTCATTAAATATCCTCAGTGTATCCAGCCTGCACACGCATCCCATGTCATTATATATTCCCCAGTGTCTCCACCCTGCACAGGCATCCCATGTCATTATATATTCCCCAGTGGCTCCTCCCTGCACATGCATTGCATGTCATTATATTCTCCATTGTCTCCACCCACCAGAGGCAGCGCATGTCATTATATCCCCAGTGTCTCCACCCTGCACAGTCATCGCATGTCATTATATCCCCAGTGTCTCCACGCTGCACAGGCATCGCATGTCTTTATATATCCCTCAGTGTCTCCACCGTGCACAGGCATCGCATGTCATTATATATCCCCAGGATCTCCACCCTGCACAGGCACTGCATGTCATTATATATCCCCAGTGTCTCCACCCTGCACAGACATTGCATGTCATTATATAACCCCAGTGTCGCCACCCTGCACAGGCACCGCATGTCATTATATATCCCGTGTGTCTCCACCCTGTTATATGTGCATAGTGGCCGCACACCTGCACAGACATTGCACGTCATTATATTCCCCAGTGCCCCCCCTGCACAGGCATCGCATGTCATTATATTCTGCAGTATCTCCAACCTGCACAGGCATCCCTTGTCATTATATATTCCCCAGTGTCTGCACCCTGCACAGGCATCGCATGTCATTATATATCCCCAGTGTCTCCACCCTGCACAGGCATCGCATGTCATTATATCCCCAGTATCTCCACCCTGCACAGGCATCCCACGTCATTATATATTCCCCAGTGTCTCCACCCTGCACAGGCATTGCATGTTATTATATATCCCCAGTGTATCCACCCTGCACAGGCATCACACTTCATTATATATCCCCAGTGTCTCCACTCTGCACAGGCATTGCATGTCATTAAATATCCTCAGTGTATCCAGCATGCACACGCATCCCATGTCATTATATATCCCCAGTGTCTCCACCCTGCACAGGCATCCCATGTCATTATATATTCCCCAGTGTCTCCACCCTGCAGAGGCATTGCTTGTCATTATATGCCCAGTGGCTCCTCCCTGCACAGGCATCACATGTCATTATACTCCCCATTGTCTCCACCCTCCAGAGGCAGCGCATGTCATTATATCCCCAGTGATTCCACCCTGCACAGGCATTGCATGTCATTATATCCCCAGTGTCTCTACGCTGCACAGGCATCGCATGTCTTTATATATCCCTCAGTGTCTCCACCGTGCACAGGCATCGCATGTCATTATATATCCCCAGGATCTCCACCCTGCACAGGCACTGCATGTCATTATATATACCCAGTGTCTCCACCCTGCACAGGCATCCCATGTCATTATATATCCCCAGTGTCTCCACCCTGCACAGGCATCGCATGTCATTATATATCCCCAGTGTCTCCACCTTGCACAGGCATCGCATGTCATTATATTCTGCAGTATCTCCAACCTGCACAGGCATCCCTTGTCATTATATATTCCCCAGTGTCTCCACCCTGCACAGGCATCGCATGTCATTATATATTCCCAGTGGCCCCACACTGCACAGGCATCACATGTCATTATATATCCCCAGTGTCTCCACCCTGCACAGGCATCACATGTCATTACATATCCCCAGTGTCTCCATCATGCACAGGCATTGCATGTCATTATATATTCCCCAGTGTCTCCACTCTGCAGAGGCATCGCATATCATTATATTCCGCAGTGGCTCCACCCAGCACAGGCATCACATGTCATTATATATCCCCAGTGTCTCCACCCTGCACAGGCATCGCATGTCATTACATATCCCCAGTGTCTCCATCATGCACAGGCATTGCATGTCATTATATATCCCCAGTGTCTCCACCCTGCACAGGCATTGCATGTCATTATATATCCCCAGTGTCTCCACCCTGCACAGGCATTGCATGTCATTACATATCCCCACTGTCTCAGCCCTGCACAGGCATTGCATGTCATTCTATCCCCAGTTTCTCCACCCTGCACAGGCATTGCATGTCATTATATGTCCCCAGTGTCTCCACCCTGCACAGGCATTGCATGTCATTATTTACCCAGTGTCTCCACCCTGCACAGGCACCGCATGTCATTATATATCCCCAGTGTCCCCAACCTGCACAGGCACGGCATGTCATTATATATTTCCAGTGGCCCCACCCTGCACAGGCATCACATGTCATTATATATCTCCAGTATCTCCACACTGCACAGGCACTGCATGTCATTATATATCCCCAGTGTCTCCACCCTGCACAGGCATCGCATCTCATATTAATCCCCCAGTGTCTCCACCCTGCACAGGCATCGCATGTCATTATATTCCCCATTGTCTCCACCCTGCACAGGCATCGCATGTCATTATATATCCCCAGTGTCTCCACACTGCACAGGCACCGCATGTCATTATATATCCCGTGTGTCTCCACCCTGTTATATGTGCATAGTGGCCGCACACCTGCACAGACATTGCATGTCATTATATTCCCCAGTGCCCCTCCTGCACAGGCATTGCATGCCATTATATTCTGCAGTATCTCCAACCTGCACAGGCATCCCTTGTCATTATATATTCCCCAGTGTCTCCACCCTGCACAGGCATCGCATGTCATTATATATTCCCAGTGGCCCCACCCTGCACAGGCATCACATGTCATTATATATCCCCAGTGGCCCCACCCTGCACAGGCATTGCATGTCATATATTATCCAGTGTCCCCAACCTGCACAGGCATCGCATGCCATTATATATCCCCAATGGCCCCACCCTGCACAGGCATCACATGTCATTATATTCCCCAGTGTCTCCACCCTGCACAGGCACCGCATGCCATTATATTCCCCAGTGTCTCCTCCCTAGACAGGCACCGCATGTCATTATATTCCCCAGTGTCTCCACTCTGCAGAGGCATCTCATATCATTATATTCCGCAGTGGCTCCACCCAGCACCGGCATCACATGTCATTATATATCCCCAGTGTCTCCACCCTGCACAGGCATCGCAAGTCATTATATATCCCCAGTGTCTCCACCCTGCACAGGCATTGCATGTCATTATATATCCCCAGTGTCTCCACCCTGCACAGGCATCGCATGTCATTATATTCCCCAGTGTCTCCACCCTCCAGAGGCAGCGCATGTCATTATATATCCCCAGTGTCTCCACCCTGCACAGGCATCACATGTCATTATATATCCCCAGTGTCTCCACCCTGCACAGGCATCGCATGTCATTACATATCCCCAGTGTCTCCACCCTGCACAGGCATTGCATGTCATTATATATCCCCAGTGTCTCCACCCTGCACAGGCATTGCATGTCATTATATATCCCCAGTGTCTCCACCCTGCACAGGCATTGCATGTCATTCTATCCCCAGTTTCTCCACCCTGCACAGGCATCGCATGTTATTATATATCCCCAGTGTCTCCACCCTGCACAGGCATTGCATGTCATTATTCCCCCAGTGTCTCCACCCTGCACAGGCACCGCATGTCATTATATATCCCCAGTGTCCCCACCCTGCACAGGCACGGCATGTCATTATATATTTCCAGTGGCCCCACCCTGCACAGGCATCACATGTCATTATATATCCCCAGTATCTCCACACTGCACAAGCACTGCGTGTCATTATATATCCCCAGTGTCTCCACCCTGCACAGGCATCGCATCTCATTATAATCCCCCAGTGTCTCCACCCTGCACAGGCATCGCATGTCATTATATTCCCCATTGTCTCCACCCTGCACAGGCATCGCATCTCATTATAATCCCCCAGTGTCTCCACCCTGCAGTGGAATCGCATGTCATTTTATATCCCCAGTGTCTCCACCCTGCACAGGCATCGCATGTCATCATATATCCCCAGTGTCCCCCCCTGCACAGGCATTGCATGTCATTATATCCCCAGTGTTTCCACCCTGTACAGGCATCACATGTCATTATATCCCAGTGTCTCCACCCTGCACAGGCATCGCATGTCATTATATTCCCTAGTGTCTCCACCATGCACAGGCATTGCATGTCTATAAATATCCCCAGTGTATCCAGCCTGCACACTCATCCCATGTCATTATATATCCCAAGTGTCTCCACCCTGCACAGGCATTGCATGTCATTATATATCCCCTGTGTCTCCACCCTGCACAGGCATTGCATGTCATTATATATCCCCACTGTCTCCACCCTGCACAGGCATGGCATGTCATTCTATCCCCAGTTTCTCCACCCTGCACAGGCATCGCATGTCATTATATATCCCCAGTGTCTCCACCCTACACAGGCATCGCATGTCTTTATATATCCCTCAGTGTCTCCACTGTGCACAGGCATCGCATGTCATTATATATCCCAAGGATCTCCACCCTGCACAGGCACTGCATGTCATTATATATACCCAGTGTCTCCACCCTGCACAGGCACCCCATGTCATTATATATCCCCAGTGTCTCCACCCTGCACAGACATTGCATGTCATTATATATCCCCAGTGTCTCCACCCTGCACAGGCACAGCATGACATTATATATCCCGTGTGTCTCCACCCTGTTATATGTGCATAGTGGCCACACACCTGCACAGACATTGCACGTCATTATATTCCCCAGTGCCCCCCCTGCACAGGCATCGCATGTCATTATATTCTGCAGTATCTCCAAACTGCAAAGGCATCCCTTGTCATTATATATTCCCCAGTGTCTCCACCCTGCACAGGCACCGCATGTCATTATATTCCCCAGTGTCTCCTCCCTAGACAGGCAACGCATGTCATTATATTCCCCAGTGTCTCCACCCTGAACAGGCATCGCATGTCATATATTATCCAGTGTCCCCACCCTGCAAAGGCATCGCATGTCATTATATATCCCCAATGGCCCCACCCTGCACAGGCATTACATGTCATTATATTCCCCAGTGTCTCCACCCTGCACAGGCACCGCATGTCATTATATTCCCCAGTGTCTCCTCCCTGCACAGGCATCACATGTCATATTCCCCAGTGTCTCCACTCTGCACAGGCATCTCATATCATTATATTCCGCAGTGGCTCCACCCAGCACAGGCATCACATGTCATTATATATCCCCAGTGTCTCCACCCTGCACAGGCATCGCATGTCATTACATATCCCCAGTGTCTCCACCCTGCACAGGCATTGCATGTCATTATATATCCCCAGTGTCTCCACCCTGCACAGGCATTCCATGTCATTATATATCCCCAGTGTCTCCACCCTGCACAGGCACCGCATGTCATTATATTCCCCAGTGTCTCCACCCTGAACAGGCATCACATGTCATATTCGCCAGTGTCTGCACTCTGCAGAGGCATCTCATATCATTATATTCCGCAGTGGCTCCACCCAGCACAGGCATCACATGTCATTATATATCCCCAGTGTCTCCACCCTGCACAGGCATCGCATGTCATTACATATCCCCAGTGTCTCCACCCTGCACAGGCATTGCATGTAATTATATATCCCCAGTGTCTCCACCCTGCACAGGCATTGCATGTCATTTTATATCCCCAGTGTCTCCACCCTGCACAGGCATTGCGTGTCATTATATATCCCCAGTGTCTCCACCCTGCACAGGCATGGCATGTCATTCTATTCCCAGTTTCTCCACCCTGCACAGGCATCGCATGTCATTATATATCCCCAGTGT
Organism: Ambystoma mexicanum; assembly: GCF_040938575.1. NCBI lineage: Eukaryota > Metazoa > Chordata > Amphibia > Caudata > Ambystomatidae > Ambystoma > Ambystoma mexicanum. Next base: position 1,461,426,320 of record NC_090924.1, on the reverse strand, counting down.
CTCCACCCTGCACAGGCATTGCATGTCATTATTTCCCCAGTGTCTCCACCCTGCACAGGCACCGCGTGTCATTATATATCCCCAGTGACCCCACCCTGCATAGGCACGGCATGTCATTATATATTTCCAGTGGCCCCACCCTGCACAGGCATCACATGTCATTATATATCCCCAGTATCTCCACACTGCACAGGCACTGCATGTCATTATAAATCCCCAGTGTCTCCACCCTGCACAGGCATCGCATCTCATTATAATCCCCAAATTTCTCCACCCTGCACAGGCATCGCATGTCATTATATTCCCCATTGTCTCCACCCTGCACAGGCATCGCATGTCATTATATCCCCAGTGTCGCCACCCTGCACAGACATTGCATGTCATTATATATCCCCAGTGTCTCCACCCTGCACAGGCACCGCATGTCATTATATATCCCGTGTGTCTCCACCCTGTTATATGTGCATAGTGGCCGCACACCTGCACAGACATTGCATGTCATTATATTCCCCAGTGCCCCCCCTGCACAGGCATCGCATGTCATTATATTCTGCAGTATCTCCAACCTGCACAGGCATCCCATGTCATTATATATTCCTAGTGGCCCCACCCTGCACAGGCATCACAAGTCATTATATATCCCCAGTGGCCCCACCCTGCACAGGCATTGCATGTCATATATTATCCAGTGTCCCCACCCTGCACAGGCATCGCATGTCATTATATATCCCCAATGGCCCCACCCTGCACAGGCATCACATGTCATTATAATCCCCAGTGTCTCCACCCTGCACAGGCACCGCATGTCATTATATTCCCCAGTGTCTCCTCCCTAGACAGGCACCGCATGTCATTATATTCCCCAGTGTCTCCACCCTGAACAGGCATCACATGTCATATTCCACAGTGTCTCCACTCTGCAGAGGCATCTCATATCATTATATATCCCCAGTATCTCCACCCAGCAGAGGCATCGCATATCATTATATTCCCCAGTGTCTCCACCCTCCAGAGGCAGCGCATATCATTATATCCCCAGTGTCTCCACCCTGCACAGGCATCACATGTCATTATATCCCCAGTGTCTCCACGCTGCACAGGCATCGCATATCTTTATATATCCCGAAGTGTCTCCACCGTGCACAGGCATTGCATGTCATTATATATCCCCAGTGTCTCCACCCTGCACAGGCACTGCATGTCATTATATATCCCCAGTGTCCCCACCCTGCACAGGCACGGCATGTCATTATATATTTCCAGTGGCCCCACCCTGCACAGGCATCACATGTCATTATATATCCCCAGTATCTCCACACTTCACAGGCACTGCATATCATTATATATCCCCAGTGTCTCCACCCTGCACAGGCATCGCATCTCATTATAATCCCCCAGTGTCTCCACCCTGCACAGGCATCGCATGTCATTATATTCCCCATTGTCTCCACCCTGCACAGGCATCGCATGTCATTATATCCCCATTGTCTCCACCCTGCACTGGATTCGCATGTCATTATATATCCAAAGTGTCTCCACCCTGCACAGGCATCGCATGTCATTATATATCCCCAGTGTCCGACCCTGCACAGGCATTGCATGTCATTATATCCCCAGTGTCTCCACCCTGCACAGGCATTGCTTGTCATTATATCCCCAGTGTTTCCACCCTGTACAGGCATCACATGTGATTATATCCCAGTGTCTCCACCCTGCACAGGCATCGCATGTCATTATATTCCCCAGTCTCTCCACCATGCAAAGGCATTGCATGTCTATAAATATCCCCAGTGAATCCAGCCTACACAGGCATCCCATTTCATTATATATCCCCAGTGTCTCCACCCTGCACAGGCATCCCATGTCATTATATATCCCCAGTACCTCCCTGCACAGGCATCGCATGCCATTATATATCCCCAGTGTCTCCACCCTGCACAGGCATTGCATGTTATTATATATCCCCAGTGTATCCACCCTGCACAGGCATCACATTTCATTATATATCCCGAGTGTCTCCACCCTGCACAGGCATTGCATGTCATTAAATATCCTCAGTGTATCCAGCCTGCACTCGCATCCCATGTCATTATATATCCCCAGTGTCTCCACCCTGCACAGGCATCCCATGTCATTATATATTCCCCAGTGTCTCCACCCGGCAGAGGCATTGCTTGTCATTATATGCCCAGTGGCTCCTCCCTGCACAAGCATCGCATGTCATTATATTCCCCATTGTCTCCACCCACCAGAGGCAGCGCATGTCATTATATCCCCAGTGTCTCCACCCTGCACAGGCATTGCATGTCATTATATCCCCAGTGTCTCCACGCTGCACAGGCATCGCATGTCTTCATATAACCCTCAGTGTCTCCACCATGCACAGGCATCGCATGTCATTATATATCCCCAGGATCTCCACCCTGCACAGGCACTGCATGTCATTATATATACCCAGTGTCTCCACCCTGCACAGGCATCCCATGTCATTATATATCCCCAGTGTCTCCAACCTGCACAGGCATCGCATGTCATTATATCCCCAGTGTCTCCACCCTGCACAGACATTACATGTCATTATATATCCCCAGTGTCTCCACCCTGCACAGGCACCGCATGTCATTATATATCCCGTGTGTCTCCACCCTGTTATATGTGCATAGTGGCCGCACACCTGCACAGACATTGCATGTCATTATATTCCCCAGTGCCCACCCTGCACAGGCATCGCATGTCATTATATTCTGCAGTATCTCCAACCTACACAGGCATTCCTTGTCATTATATATTCCCCAGTGTCTCCACCCTGCACAGGCATCGCATGTCATTATATATTCCCAGTGGCCCCACCCTGCACAGGCATCACATGTCATTATATATTCCCCAGTGTCTCCACCCTGCACAGGCATCGCATGTCATTATATATTCCCAGTGTCCCCACCCTGCACAGGCATCGCATGTCATTATATATCCCCAATGGCCCCACCCTGCACAGGCATCACATGTCATTATATTCCCCAGTGTCTCCACCCTGCACAGGCACCGCATGTCATTATATTCCCCAGTGTCTCCTCCCTAGACAGGCATCGCATGTCATTATATTCCCCAGTGTCTCCACCCTGAACAGGCATCACATGTCATATTCCCCAGTGTCACCACTCTGCAGAGGCATCTCATATCATTATATTCCGCAGTGGCTCCACCCAGCACAGGCATCACATGTCATTATATATCCCCAGTCTCTCCACCCTGCAGAGGCATCGCATGTCATTACATATCCCCAGTGTCTCCACCCTGCACAGCCATCGCATGTCATTATATATCCCCAGTGTCTCCACCCTGCACAGGCATTGCATGTCATTATTTCCCCAGTGTCTCCACCCTGCACAGGCACCGCATGTCATTATATATCCCCAGTGTCCCCACCCTGCACAGGCATCGCATATCATTATATTCCGCAGTGGCTCCACCCAGCACAGGCATCACATGTCATTATATATCCCCAGTCTCTCCACCCTGCAGAGGCATCGCATGTCATTACATATCCCCAGTGTCTCCACCCTGCACAGCCATCGCATGTCATTATATATCCCCAGTGTCTCCACCCTGCACAGGCATTGCATGTCATTATTTCCCCAGTGTCTCCACCCTGCACAGGCACCGCATGTCATTATATATCCCCAGTGTCCCCACCCTGCACAGGCATCGCATGCCATTATATATTTCCAGTGGCCCCACCCTGCACAGGCATCACATGTCATTATATATCACCAGTATCTCCACACTGCACAGGCACTGCATGTCATTATATATCCCCAGTGTCTCCACCTTGCACAGGCATCGCATCTCATTATAATCCCCCAGTGTCTCCACCCTGCACAGGCATCGCATGTCATTATATTCCCCATTGTCTCCACCCTGCACAGGCATCGCATGTCATTATATCCCCAGTGTCTCCACCCTGCACTGGATTTGCATGTCATTATATATCCAAAGTGTCTCCACCCTGCACAGGCATCGCATGCCATTATATATCCCCAGTGTCTCCACCCTGCACAGGCATTGCATGTTATTATATATCCCCAGTGTATCCACCCTGCACAGGCATCACATTTCATTATATATCCCGAGTGTCTCCACCCTGCACAGGCATTGCATGTCATTAAATATCCTCAGTGTATCCAGCCTGCACTCGCATCCCATGTCATTATATATCCCCAGTGTCTCCACCCTGCACAGGCATCCCATGTCATTATATATTCCCCAGTGTCTCCACCCGGCAGAGGCATTGCTTGTCATTATATGCCCAGTGGCTCCTCCCTGCACAAGCATCGCATGTCATTATATTCCCCATTGTCTCCACCCACCAGAGGCAGCGCATGTCATTATATCCCCAGTGTCTCCACCCTGCACAGGCATTGCATGTCATTATATCCCCAGTGTCTCCACGCTGCACAGGCATCGCATGTCTTCATATAACCCTCAGTGTCTCCACCATGCACAGGCATCGCATGTCATTATATATCCCCAGGATCTCCACCCTGCACAGGCACTGCATGTCATTATATATACCCAGTGTCTCCACCCTGCACAGGCATCCCATGTCATTATATATCCCCAGTGTCTCCAACCTGCACAGGCATCGCATGTCATTATATCCCCAGTGTCTCCACCCTGCACAGACATTACATGTCATTATATATCCCCAGTGTCTCCACCCTGCACAGGCACCGCATGTCATTATATATCCCGTGTGTCTCCACCCTGTTATATGTGCATAGTGGCCGCACACCTGCACAGACATTGCATGTCATTATATTCCCCAGTGCCCACCCTGCACAGGCATCGCATGTCATTATATTCTGCAGTATCTCCAACCTACACAGGTATTCCTTGTCATTATATATTCCCCAGTGTCTCCACCCTGCACAGGCATCGCATGTCATTATATATTCCCAGTGGCCCCACCCTGCACAGGCATCACATGTCATTATATATTCCCCAGTGTCTCCACCCTGCACAGGCATCGCATGTCATTATATATTCCCAGTGTCCCCACCCTGCACAGGCATCGCATGTCATTATATATCCCCAATGGCCCCACCCTGCACAGGCATCACATGTCATTATATTCCCCAGTGTCTCCACCCTGCACAGGCACCGCATGTCATTATATTCCCCAGTGTCTCCTCCCTAGACAGGCATCGCATGTCATTATATTCCCCAGTGTCTCCACCCTGAACAGGCATCACATGTCATATTCCCCAGTGTCACCACTCTGCAGAGGCATCTCATATCATTATATTCCGCAGTGGCTCCACCCAGCACAGGCATCACATGTCATTATATATCCCCAGTCTCTCCACCCTGCAGAGGCATCGCATGTCATTACATATCCCCAGTGTCTCCACCCTGCACAGCCATCGCATGTCATTATATATCCCCAGTGTCTCCACCCTGCACAGGCATTGCATGTCATTATTTCCCCAGTGTCTCCACCCTGCACAGGCACCGCATGTCATTATATATCCCCAGTGTCCCCACCCTGCACAGGCATCGCATATCATTATATTCCGCAGTGGCTCCACCCAGCACAGGCATCACATGTCATTATATATCCCCAGTCTCTCCACCCTGCAGAGGCATCGCATGTCATTACATATCCCCAGTGTCTCCACCCTGCACAGCCATCGCATGTCATTATATATCCCCAGTGTCTCCACCCTGCACAGGCATTGCATGTCATTATTTCCCCAGTGTCTCCACCCTGCACAGGCACCGCATGTCATTATATATCCCCAGTGTCCCCACCCTGCACAGGCATCGCATGCCATTATATATTTCCAGTGGCCCCACCCTGCACAGGCATCACATGTCATTATATATCACCAGTATCTCCACACTGCACAGGCACTGCATGTCATTATATATCCCCAGTGTCTCCACCTTGCACAGGCATCGCATCTCATTATAATCCCCCAGTGTCTCCACCCTGCACAGGCATCGCATGTCATTATATTCCCCATTGTCTCCACCCTGCACAGGCATCGCATGTCATTATATCCCCAGTGTCTCCACCCTGCACTGGATTTGCATGTCATTATATATCCAAAGTGTCTCCACCCTGCACTGGCATCGCATGCCATTATATATCCCCAGTGTCTCCACCCTGCACAGGCATTGCATGTTATTATATATCCCCAGTGTATCCACCCTGCACAGGCATCACATTTCATTATATATCCCGAGTGTCTCCACCCTGCACAGGCATTGCATGTCATTAAATATCCTCAGTGTATCCAGCCTGCACTCGCATCCCATGTCATTATATATCCCCAGTGTCTCCACCCTGCACAGGCATCCCATGTCATTATATATTCCCCAGTGTCTCCACCCGGCAGAGGCATTGCTTGTCATTATATGCCCAGTGGCTCCTCCCTGCACAAGCATCGCATGTCATTATATTCCCCATTGTCTCCACCCACCAGAGGCAGCGCATGTCATTATATCCCCAGTGTCTCCACCCTGCACAGGCATTGCATGTCATTATATCCCCAGTGTCTCCACGCTGCACAGGCATCGCATGTCTTCATATAACCCTCAGTGTCTCCACCATGCACAGGCATCGCATGTCATTATATATCCCCAGGATCTCCACCCTGCACAGGCACTGCATGTCATTATATATACCCAGTGTCTCCACCCTGCACAGGCATCCCATGTCATTATATATCCCCAGTGTCTCCAACCTGCACAGGCATCGCATGTCATTATATCCCCAGTGTCTCCACCCTGCACAGACATTACATGTCATTATATATCCCCAGTGTCTCCACCCTGCACAGGCACCGCATGTCATTATATATCCCGTGTGTCTCCACCCTGTTATATGTGCATAGTGGCCGCACACCTGCACAGACATTGCATGTCATTATATTCCCCAGTGCCCACCCTGCACAGGCATCGCATGTCATTATATTCTGCAGTATCTCCAACCTACACAGGCATTCCTTGTCATTATATATTCCCCAGTGTCTCCACCCTGCACAGGCATCGCATGTCATTATATATTCCCAGTGGCCCCACCCTGCACAGGCATCACATGTCATTATATATTCCCCAGTGTCTCCACCCTGCACAGGCATCGCATGTCATTATATATTCCCAGTGTCCCCACCCTGCACAGGCATCGCATGTCATTATATATCCCCAATGGCCCCACCCTGCACAGGCATCACATGTCATTATATTCCCCAGTGTCTCCACCCTGCACAGGCACCGCATGTCATTATATTCCCCAGTGTCTCCTCCCTAGACAGGCATCGCATGTCATTATATTCCCCAGTGTCTCCACCCTGAACAGGCATCACATGTCATATTCCCCAGTGTCACCACTCTGCAGAGGCATCTCATATCATTATATTCCGCAGTGGCTCCACCCAGCACAGTCATCACATGTCATTATATATCCCCAGTCTCTCCACCCTGCAGAGGCATCGCATGTCATTACATATCCCCAGTGTCTCCACCCTGCACAGCCATCGCATGTCATTATATATCCCCAGTGTCTCCACCCTGCACAGGCATTGCATGTCATTATTTCCCCAGTGTCTCCACCCTGCACAGGCACCGCATGTCATTATATATCCCCAGTGTCCCCACCCTGCACAGGCATCGCATGTCATTATATATTTCCAGTGGCCCCACCCTGCACAGGCATCACATGTCATTATATATCACCAGTATCTCCACACTGCACAGGCACTGCATGTCATTATATATCCCCAGTGTCTCCACCTTGCACAGGCATCGCATCTCATTATAATCCCCCAGTGTCTCCACCCTGCACAGGCATCGCATGTCATTATATTCCCCATTGTCTCCACCCTGCACAGGCATCGCATGTCATTATATCCCCAGTGTCTCCACCCTGCACTGGATTTGCATGTCATTATATATCCAAAGTGTCTCCACCCTGCACAGGCATCGCATGTCATTATATATCCCCAGTGTCCCCCCCTGCACAGGCATTGCATGTCATTATATCCCCAGTGTCTCCACCCTGCACAGGCATTGCTTGTCATTATATCCCCAGTGTTTCCACCCTGTACAGGCATCACATGTCATTATATCCCAGTGTCTCCACCCTGCACAGGCATCGCATGTCATTATATTCCCCAGTCTCTCCACCATGCAAAGGCATTGCATGTCTATAAATATCCCCAGTGTATCCAGCCTGCACAGGCATCCCATGTCATTATATATCCCCAGTGTCTCCACCCTGCACATGCATCCCATGTCATTATATATATTCCCCAGTGTCTCCACCCTGCACAGGCATCGCATGTCATTATATTCCCCAGTGTCTCCACCCTCCAGAGGTAGCGCATGTCATTATATCCCCAGTGTCTCCACCCTGCACAGGCATCACATGTCATTATATCGCCAGTGTCTCCACGCTGCACAGGCATCGCATATCTTTATATATCCCAAAGTGTCTCCACCGTGCACAGGCATCGCATGTCATTATATATCCCCAGGATCTCCACCCTGCACAGGCACTGCATGTCATTATATATACTCAGTGTCTCCACCCTGCACAGGAATCGCATGTCATTATATATTCCCAGTGTCTCCACCCTGCACAGGCATCCCATGTCATTATATATCCCCAGTGTCTCCACCCTGCACAGGCATTGCATGTCATTATATCCCCAGTATCTCCACCCTGCACAGGCACTGCATGTCATTATATATGCCCAGTGTCTCCACCCTGCACAGGCTTCGCATGTCATTATATATTCCAGTGTCTCCACCCTGCACAGGCATCCCATGTCATTATATATCCCCAGTGTCTCCACCCTGCACAGGCATCGCATGTCATTATATCCCCAGTATCTCCACCCTGCACAGGCATCCCATGTCATTATATATTCCCCAGTGTCTCCACCCTGCACAGGCATCGCATGTCATTATATATTCCCAGTGGCCCCACCCTGCACAGACATCACATGTCATTATATATCCCCAGAGGCCCCACCCTCCACAGGCATCGCATCTCATTATATATCCCCAGTGTCTCCACCCTGCACAGGAATTGCATGTCATTATATATCCCCAGTGTATCCACCCTGCACAGGCATTGCATGTCCTTATATTCTCCAGTGGCCCACCCCTGCACAGGCATCGCATCTCATTATAATCCCCAGTACCTCCCTGCACAGGCATCGCATGCCATTATATATCCCCAGTGTCTCCACCCTGCACAGGCATCACATTTTATTATATATCCAGAGTGTCTCCACCCTGCACAGGCATTGCATGTCATTAAATATCCTCAGTGTATCCAGCCTGCACACGCCTCCCATGTCATTATATATCCCCAGTGTCTCCACCCTGCACAGTCATCCCATGTCATTATATATTCCCCAGTGTCTCCACCCTGCAGAGGCATTGCTTGTCATTATATGCCCAGTGGCTCCTCCCTGCACAGGCATCACATGTCATTATAATCCCCAGTGTCTCCACCCTCCAGAGGCAGCACATGTCATTATATCCCCAGTGTCTCCACCCTGCACAGGCATCGCATGTCATTATATCCCCAGTGTCTCCACGCTGCACAGGCATCGCATGTGTTTATATATCCCTCAGTGTCTCCACCGTGCACAGGCATCGCATGTCATTATATATCCACAGGATCTCCACCCTGCACAGGCACTGCATGTCATTATATATACCCAGTGTCTCCACCCTGCACAGGCATCCCATGTCATTGTATTCCCCATTGTCTCCACCTTCCAGAGGCAGCGCATGTCATTATATCCCCAGTGTCTCCACCCTGCACAGGCATCGCATGTCATTATATCCCCAGTGTCTCCACCCTGCACAGACATTGCATGTCATTATATATCCCCAGTGTCTCCACCCTGCACAGGCACCGCATGTCATTATATATCCCGTGTGTCTCCACCCTGTTATATGTGCATAGTGGCCGCACACCTGCACAGACATTGCATGTCATTATATTCCCCAGTGCCCCCCCTGCACAGGCATCCCTTGTCATTATATATTCCCCAGTGTCTCCACCCTGCACAGACATTGCATGTCATTATATATCCCCAGTGTCTCCACCCTGCACAGACATTGCATGTCATTATATATCCCCAGTGTCTCCACCCTGCACAGGCACCGCATGTCATTATATATCCCGTGTGTCTCCACCCTGTTATATGTGCATAGTGGCCCCACACCTGCACAGGCACTGCATGTCATTATATTCTGCAGTATCTCGAACCTACACAGGCATCCCTTGTCATTATATATTCCCCAGTGTCTCCACCCTGCACAGGCATCGCATGTCATTATATATTCCCAGTGGCCCCACCCTGCACAGGCATCACATGTCATTATATATCCCCAGTGGCCCCACCCTGCACAGGCATCGCATGTCATATATTATCCAGTGTCCCCACCCTGCACAGGCATCGCATGTCATTATATATCCCCAGTGTCTTCTCCCTAGACAGGCACAGCATGTCATTATATTCCCCAGTGCCTCCACCCTGAACAGGCATCACATGTCATATTCCCCAGTGTCTCCACTCTGCAGAGGCATCTCATATCATTATATTCCGCAGTGGCTCCACCCAGCACAGGCATCACATGTCATTATATATCCCCAGTGTCTCCACCCTGCACAGGCATTGCATGTCATTATATATCCCCAGTGTCTCCACCCTGCAGAGGCATTGCATGTCATTATATATCCCCAGTGTCTCCACCCTGCACAGGCATTGCATGTCATTCTATCCCCAGTTTCTCCACCCTGCACAGGCATCGCATGTCATTATATATCCCCAGTGTCCCCACCCTGCACAGGCACGGCATGTCATTATATATTTCCAGTGGCCCCACCCTGCACAGGCATCACATGTCATTATATATCCCCAGTATCTCCACACTGCACAGGCACTGCATGTCATAATATATCCCCATTGTCTCCACTCTGCACAGGCATCGCATCTCATTATAATCCCCCAGTGTCTCCACCCTGCACAGGCATCGCATGTCATTATATTCCCCATTGTCTCCACCCTGCACAGGCATTGCATGTCATTATATCCCCAGTGTCTCCACCCTGCACAGGCATTGCTTGTCATTATATCCCCAGTGTTTCCACCCTGTACAGGCATCACATGTCATTATATCCCAGTGTCTCCACCCTGCACAGGCATCGCATGTCATTATATTCCCCAGTGTCTCCACCATGCACAAGCATTGCATGTCATTAAATATCTCCAGTGTATCCAGCCTGCAAACGCATCCCATGTCATTATATATTCCCCAGTGTCTCCACCCTGCAGAGGCATTGCTTGTCATTATATGCCCAGTGGCTCCTCCCTGCACAGGCATCGCATGTCATTATATTCCCCAGTGTCTCCACCCTCCAGAGGCAGCGCATGTCATTATATCCCCAGTGTCTCCACCCTGCACAGGCATTGCATGTCTTTATATATCCCCCAGTGTCTCCACCGTGCACAGGCATCGCATGTCATTATATATCCCCAGGATCTCCACCCTGCACAGGCATTGCATGTCATTATATATACCCAGTGTCTTCACCCTGCACAGGCATCGCATGTCATTATATATTCCCAGTGTCTCCACCCTGCACAGGCATCGCATGTCATTATATCCCCAGTATCTCCACCCTGCACAGGCACTGTATATCATTATATATACCCAGTGTCTCCACCCTGCATAGGCATCGCATGTCATTATATATTCCCAGTGTCTCCACCCTGCACAGGCATCCCATGTCATTATATATCCCCAGTGTCTCCACCCTGCACAGGCATCGCATGTCATTATATCCCCAGTATCTCCACCCTGCACAGGCATCCCACGTCATTATATATTCCCCAGTGTCTCCATCCTGCACAGGCATTGCATGTCATTATATATTCCCAGTGGCTCCACCCTGCACAGGCATCACATGTCATTATATATCCCCAGTGGCCCCACCCTCCACAGGCATTGCATGTCATTATATATCCCCAGTGTCTCCACCCTGCACAGGCATTGCATGTCATTATATATCCCCAGTGTATCCACCCTGCACAGGCATTGCATGTCCTTATATTCACCAGTGGCCCACCCCTGCACAGGCATCGCATCTCATTATAATCCCCAGTACCTCCCTGCACAGGCATCGCATGCTATTATATATCCCCAGTGTCTCCACCCTGCACAGGCATTGCATGTTATTATATATCCCCAGTGTCTCCACCCTGCACAGGCATTGCATGTCATTAAATATCCTCAGTGTATCCAGCCTGCACACACATCCCATGTCATTATATATCCCCAGTGTCTCCACCCTGCACAGGCATCCCATGTCATTATATATTCCCCATTGTCTCCACCCTCCAGAGGCAGCGCATGTCATTATATCCCCAGTGTCTCCACCCTGCACAGGCATTGCATGTCATTATATCCCCAGTGTCTCCACGCTGCACAGGCATCGCATGTCTTTATATATCCCTCAGTGTCTCCACCGTGCACAGGCATCGCATGTCATTATATATCCCCATGATCTCCACCCTGCACAGGCACTGCATGTCATTTTATATACCCTTTGTCTCCACCCTGCATAGGCATCCCATGTCATTATATATCCCCAGTGTCTCCACCCTACACAGGCACCGCATGTCATTATATATCCCGTGTGTCTCCACCCTGTTATATGTGCATAGTGGCCGCACACCTGCACAGACATTGCACGTCATTATATTCCCCAGTGCCCCCCCTGCACAGGCATTGCATGTCATTATATTCTGCAGTATCTCCAACCTGCACAGGCATCCCTTGTCATTATATATTCCCCAGTGTCTCCACCCTGCACAGGCATCGCATGTCATTATATATACCCAGTGTCTCCACCCTGCACAGGCATCGCATGTCATTATATCCCCAGTATCTCCACCCTGCACAGGCATCCCACGTCATTATATATTCCCCAGTGTCTCCACCCTGCACAGGCATTGCATGTTATTATATATCCCCAGTGTATCCACCCTGCACAGGCATCACACTTCATTATATATCCCCAGTGTCTCCACTCTGCACAGGCATTGCATGTCATTAAATATCCTCAGTGTATCCAGCATGCACACGCATCCCATGTCATTATATATCCCAGTGTCTCCACCCTGCACAGGCATCACATGTCATTATATATCCCCAGTGGCCCCACCCTGCACAGGCATTGCATGTCATATATTATCCAGTATCCCCACCCTGCACAGGCATCACATGTCATTATATTCCCCAGTGTCTCCACCCTGCACAGGCACCGCATGTCATTATATTCCCCAGTGTCTCCTCCCTAGACAGGCACCACATGTCATGATATTCCCCAGTGTCTCCACCCTGAACAGGCATCACATGTCATATTCCCCAGTGTCTCCACCCTGCACAGGCATCGCATGTCATTACATATCCCCAGTGTCTCCACCCTGCACAGGCATCGCATGTCATTACATATCCCCAGTGTCTCCACCCTGCACAGGCATTGCATGTCATTATATATCCCCAGTGTCTCCACCCTGCACAGGCATTGCATGTCTTTATATATCCCCACTGTCTCAGCCCTGCACAGGCATCTCATGTCATTACATATCCCCAGTGTCTCCACCCTGCACAGGCATCGCATGTCATTACATATCCCCATTGTCTCCACCCTGCAAAGGCATTGCATGTCATTCTATCCCCAGTTTCTCCACCCTGCACAGGCATCGCATGTCATTATATGTCCCCAGTGTCTCCACCCTGCACAGGCATTGCATGTCATTATTTCCCCAGTGTCTCCACCCTGCACAGGCACCGCATGTCATTATATATCCCCAGTGTCCCCACCCTGCACAGGCACGGCATGTCATTATATATTTCCAGTGGCCCCACCCTGCACAGGCATCACATGTCATTATATATCCCCAGTATCTCCACACTGCACAGGCACTGCATGTCATTATATATCCCCAGTGTCTCCACCCTGCACAGGCATCGCATCTCATTATAATCCCCCAGTGTCTCCACCCTGCACAGGCATCGCATGTCATTATATTCCCCATTGTCTCCACCCTGCACAGGCATCGCATGTCATTATATCCCCAGTGTCTCCACCCTGCACAGACATTGCATGTCACTATATATCCCCAGTGTCTCCACCCTGCACAGGCACCGCATGTCATTATATATCCCGTGTGTCTCCACCCTGTTATATGGGCATAGTGGCCGCACACCTGCACAGACATTGCATGTCATTATATTCCCCAGTGCCCCCCCTGCACAGGCATCGCATGTCATTATATTCTGCAGTATCTCCAACCTGCACAGGCATCCCTTGTCATTATATATTCCCCAGTGTCTCCACCCTGCACAGGCATCGCATGTCATTATATATTCCCAGTGGCCCCACCCTGCACAGGCATCACATGTCATTATATATCCCCAGTGGCCCCACCCTGCACAGGCATTGCATGTCATATATTATCCAGTGTCCCCAACCTGCACAGGCATCGCATGTCAAAAATTATCCAGTGTCTCCACCCTGCACAGGCATTGCATGTCATCCAGTGTCCCCAACCTGCACAGGCATCGCATGTCATATATTATCCAGTGTCTCCACCCTGCACAGGCATTGCATGTCATTATATATCCCCAGTGTCTCCACCCTGCACAGGCATCACATGTCATTATATTCCCCAGTGTCTCCTCCCGAGACAGGCACCGCATGTCATTATATTCCCCAGTGTCTCCACCCTGAACAGGCATCACATGTCATATTCCCCAGTGTCTCCACTCTGCAGAGGCATCTCATATCATTATATATCCCCAGTGTCTCCACCCTGCACAGGCATCGCATGTCATTACATATCCCCAGTGTCTCCACCCTGCACAGGCATTGCATGTCATTATATATCCCCAGTGTCTCCTCCCTGCACAGGCATTGCATGTCATTATATATCCCCAGTGTCTCCACCCTGCACAGGCATTGCATGTCATTCTATCCCCAGTTTCTCCACCCTGCACAGGCATCGCATGTCATTATATATCCCCAGTGTCTCCACCCTGCACAAGCATTGCATGTCATTATTCCCCCAGTGTCTCCACCCTGCACAGGCACCGCATGTCATTATATATCATCAGTGTCCCCACCCTGCACAGGCACGGCATGTCATTATATATTTCCAGTGGCCCCACCCTGCACAGGCATCACATGTCATTATATATCCCCAGTATCTCCACACTGCACAGGCACTGCATGTCATTATATATCCCCAGTGTCTCCACCCTGCACAGGCATCGCATCTCATTATAATCCCCCAGTGTCTCCACCCTGCACAGGCATCGCATGTCATTATATTCCCCATTGTCTCCACCCTGCACAGGCATCGCATGTCATTATATCCCCAGTGTCTCCACCCTGCACTGGAATCGCATGTCATTATGTATCCCCAGTGTCTCCACCCTACACAGGCATCGCATGTCATCATATATCCCCAGTGTCCCCCCCTGCACAGGCATTGCATGTCATTATATCCCCAGTGTCTCCACCCTGCACAGGCATTGCATGTCATTATATATGCCCAGTGTCTCCACCCTGCACAGGCATAGCATGTCATTCTATCCCCAGTTTCTCCACCCTGCAGAGGCATCGCATGTCATATATTATCCAGTGTCTCCACCCTGCACAGGCATCACATGTCATTATATTCCCCAGTGTCTCCACCCTGCACAGGCACCGCATGTCATTATATTCCCCAGTGTCTCCTCCCTAGACAGGCACCACATGTCATGATATTCCCCAGTGTCTCCACCCTGAACAGGCATCACATGTCATATTCCCCAGTGTCTCCACCCTGCACAGGCATCGCATGTCATTACATATCCCCAGTGTCTCCACCCTGCACAGGCATCGCATGTCATTACATATCCCCAGTGTCTCCACCCTGCACAGGCATTGCATGTCATTATATATCCCCAGTGTCTCCACCCTGCACAGGCATTGCATGTCTTTATATATCCCCACTGTCTCAGCCCTGCACAGGCATCTCATGTCATTACATATCCCCAGTGTCTCCACCCTGCACAGGCATCGCATGTCATTACATATCCCCATTGTCTCCACCCTGCAAAGGCATTGCATGTCATTCTATCCCCAGTTTCTCCACCCTGCACAGGCATCGCATGTCATTATATGTCCCCAGTGTCTCCACCCTGCACAGGCATTGCATGTCATTATTTCCCCAGTGTCTCCACCCTGCACAGGCACCGCATGTGATTATATATCCCCAGTGTCCCCACCCTGCACAGGCACGGCATGTCATTATATATTTCCAGTGGCCCCACCCTGCACAGGCATCACATGTCATTATATATCCCCAGTATCTCCACACTGCACAGGCACTGCATGTCATTATATATCCCCAGTGTCTCCACCCTGCACAGGCATCGCATCTCATTATAATCCCCCAGTGTCTCCACCCTGCACAGGCATCGCATGTCATTATATTCCCCATTGTCTCCACCCTGCACAGGCATCGCATGTCATTATATCCCCAGTGTCTCCACCCTGCACAGACATTGCATGTCACTATATATCCCCAGTGTCTCCACCCTGCACAGGCACCGCATGTCATTATATATCCCGTGTGTCTCCACCCTGTTATATGGGCATAGTGGCCGCACACCTGCACAGACATTGCATGTCATTATATTCCCCAGTGCCCCCCCTGCACAGGCATCGCATGTCATTATATTCTGCAGTATCTCCAACCTGCACAGGCATCCCTTGTCATTATATATTCCCCAGTGTCTCCACCCTGCACAGGCATCGCATGTCATTATATATTCCCAGTGGCCCCACCCTGCACAGGCATCACATGTCATTATATATCCCCAGTGGCCCCACCCTGCACAGGCATTGCATGTCATATATTATCCAGTGTCCCCAACCTGCACAGGCATCGCATGTCAAAAATTATCCAGTGTCTCCACCCTGCACAGGCATTGCATGTCATCCAGTGTCCCCAACCTGCACAGGCATCGCATGTCATATATTATCCAGTGTCTCCACCCTGCACAGGCATTGCATGTCATTATATATCCCCAGTGTCTCCACCCTGCACAGGCATCACATGTCATTATATTCCCCAGTGTCTCCTCCCGAGACAGGCACCGCATGTCATTATATTCCCCAGTGTCTCCACCCTGAACAGGCATCACATGTCATATTCCCCAGTGTCTCCACTCTGCAGAGGCATCTCATATCATTATATATCCCCAGTGTCTCCACCCTGCACAGGCATCGCATGTCATTACATATCCCCAGTGTCTCCACCCTGCACAGGCATTGCATGTCATTATATATCCCCAGTGCCTCCTCCCTGCACTGGCATTGCATGTCATTATATATCCCCAGTGTCTCCACCCTGCACAGGCATTGCATGTCATTCTATCCCCAGTTTCTCCACCCTGCACAGGCATCGCATGTCATTATATATCCCCAGTGTCTCCACCCTGCACAGGCATTGCATGTCATTATTCCCCCAGTGTCTCCACCCTGCACAGGCACCGCATGTCATTATATATCATCAGTGTCCCCACCCTGCACAGGCACGGCATGTCATTATATATTTCCAGTGGCCCCACCCTGCACAGGCATCACATGTCATTATATATCCCCAGTATCTCCACACTGCACAGGCACTGCATGTCATTATATATCCCAAGTGTCTCCACCCTGCACAGGCATCGCATCTCATTATAATCCCCCAGTGTCTCCACCCTGCACAGGCATCGCATGTCATTATATTCCCCATTGTCTCCACCCTGCACAGGCATCGCATGTCATTATATCCCCAGTGTCTCCACCCTGCACTGGAATCGCATGTCATTATGTATCCCCAGTGTCTCCACCCTGCACAGGCATCGCATGTCATCATATATCCCCAGTGTCCCCCCCTGCACAGGCATTGCATGTCATTATATCCCCAGTGTCTCCACCCTGCACAGGCATTGCATGTCATTATATATGCCCAGTGTCTCCACCCTGCACAGGCATAGCATGTCATTCTATCCCCAGTTTCTCCACCCTGCAGAGGCATCGCATGTCATTACATATCCCAAGTGTCTCCACCCTGCACAGGCATTGCACGTCATTATTTCCCCAGTGTCTCCACCCTGCACAGGCACCGCATGTCATTATATATCCCCAGTATCCCCACCCTGCGCAGGTATGGCATGTCATTATATATTTCCAGTGGCCCCACCCTGCACAGGCATCACATGTCATTATATATCCCCAGTGGCCCCACCCTGCACAGGCATTGCATGTCATATATTATCCAGTGTCCCCACCCTGCACAGGCATCGCATGTCATTATATATCCCCAATGGCCCCACCCTGCACAGGCATCACATGTCATTATATTCCCCAGTGTCTCCACCCTGCACAGGCACCGCATGTCATTATATTCCCCAGTGTCTCCTCCCTAGACAGGCACCACATGTCATTATATTCCCCAGTGTCTCCACCCTGAACAGGCATCACATGTCATATTCCCCAGTGTCTCCACCCTGCACAGGCATCGCATGTCATTACATATCCCCAGTGTCTCCACCCTGCACAGGCATCGCATGTCATTACATATCCCCAGTGTCTCCACCCTGCACAGGCATTGCATGTCATTATATATCCCCAGTGTCTCCACCCTGCACAGGCATTGCATGTCTTTATATATCCCCACTGTCTCAGCCCTGCACAGGCATCTCATGTCATTACATATCCCCAGTGTCTCCACCCTGCACAGGCATCGCATGTCATTACATATCCCCATTGTCTCCACCCTGCAAAGTCATTGCATGTCATTCTATCCCCAGTTTCTCCACCCTGCACAGGCATCGCATGTCATTATATGTCCCCAGTGTCTCCACCCTGCACAGGCATTGCATGTCATTATTTCCCCAGTGTCTCCACCCTGCACAGGCACCGCATGTCATTATATATCCCCAGTGTCCCCACCCTGCACAGGCACGGCATGTCATTATATATTTCCAGTGGCCCCACCCTGCACAGGCATCACATGTCATTATATATCCCCAGTATCTCCACACTGCACAGGCACAGCATGTCATTATATATCCCCAGTGTCTCCACCCTGCACAGGCATCGCATCTCATTATAATCCCCCAGTGTCTCCACCCTGCACAGGCATCGCATGTCATTATATTCCCCATTGTCTCCACCCTGCACAGGCATCGCATGTCATTATATCCCCAGTGTCTCCACCCTGCACAGGCATTGCATGTCACTATATATCCCCAGTGTCTCCACCCTGCACAGGCACCGCATGTCATTATATATCCCGTGTGTCTCCACCCTGTTATATGGGCATAGTGGCCGCACACCTGCACAGACATTGCATGTCATTATATTCCCCAGTGCCCCCCCTGCACAGGCATCGCATGTCATTATATTCTGCAGTATCTCCAACCTGCACAGGCATCCCTTGTCATTATATATTCCCCAGTGTCTCCACCCTGCACAGGCATCGCATGTCATTATATATTCCCAGTGGCCCCACCCTGCACAGGCATCACATGTCATTATATATCCCCAGTGGCCGCACCCTGCACAGGCATTGCATGTCATATATTATCCAGTGTCCCCAACCTGCACAGGCATCGCATGTCAAATATTATCCAGTGTCCCCACCCTGCAAAGGCATCGCATGTCATTATATATCCCCAATGGCCCCACCCTGCACAGGCATTACATGTCATTATATTCCCCAGTGTCTCCACCCTGCACAGGCACCGCATGTCATTATATTCCCCAGTGTCTCCTCCCTGCACAGGCATCACATGTCATATTCCCCAGTGTCTCCACTCTGCACAGGCATCTCATATCATTATATTCCGCAGTGGCTCCACCCAGCACAGGCATCACATGTCATTATATATCCCCAGTGTCTCCACCCTGCACAGGCATCGCATGTCATTACATATCCCCAGTGTCTCCACCCTGCACAGGCATTGCATGTAATTATATATCCCCAGTGTCTCCACCCTGCACAGGCATTGCATGTCATTTTATATCCCCAGTGTCTCCACCCTGCACAGGCATTGCGTGTCATTATATATCCCCAGTGTCTCCACCCTGCACAGGCATGGCATGTCATTCTATTCCCAGTTTCTCCACCCTGCACAGGCATCGCATGTCATTATATATCCCCAGTGTCTCCACCCTGCACAGGCATTGCATGTCATTATTTCCCCAGTGTCTCCACCCTGCACAGGCACTGCGTGTCATTATATATCCCCAGTGACCCCACCCTGCATAGGCACGGCATGTCATTATATATTTCCAGTGGCCCCACCCTGCACAGGCATCACATGTCATTATATATCCCCAGTATCTCCACACTGCACAGGCACTGCATGTCATTATATATCCCAAGTGTCTCCACCCTGCACAGGCATCGCATCTCATTATAATCCCCAAATTTCTCCACCCTGCACAGGCATCGCATGTCATTATATTCCCCATTGTCTCCACCCTGCACAGGCATCGCATGTCATTATATCCCCAGTGTCGCCACCCTGCACAGACATTGCATGTCATTATATATCCCCAGTGTCTCCACCCTGCACAGGCACCGCATGTCATTATATATCCCGTGTGTCTCCACCCTGTTATATGTGCATAGTGGCCGCACACCTGCACAGACATTGCATGTCATTATATTCCCCAGTGCCCCCCCTGCACAGGCATCGCATGTCATTATATTCTGCAGTATCTCCAACCTGCACAGGCATCCCATGTCATTATATATTCCTAGTGGCCCCACCCTGCACAGGCATCACAAGTCATTATATATCCCCAGTAGCCCCACCCTGCACAGGCATTGCATGTCATATATTATCCAGTGTCCCCACCCTGCACAGGCATCGCATGTCATTATATATCCCCAATGGCCCCACCCTGCACAGGCATCACATGTCATTATAATCCCCAGTGTCTCCACCCTGCACAGGCACCGCATCTCATTATATTCCCCAGTGTCTCCTCCCTAGACAGGCACCGCATGTCATTATATTCCCCAGTGTCTCCACCCTGAACAGGCATCACATGTCATATTCCACAGTGTCTCCACTCTGCAGAGGCATCTCATATCATTATATATCCCCAGTGTCTCCACCCAGCAGAGGCATCGCATATCATTATATTCCCCAGTGTCTCCACCCTCCAGAGGCAGCGCATATCATTATATCCCCAGTGTCTCCACCCTGCACAGGCATCACATGTCATTATATCCCCAGTGTCTCCACGCTGCACAGGCATCGCATATCTTTATATATCCCGAAGTGTCTCCACCGTGCACAGGCATTGCATGTCATTATATATCCCCAGTGTCTCCACCCTGCACAGGCACTGCATGTCATTATATATCCCCAGTGTCCCCACCCTGCACAGGCACGGCATGTCATTATATATTTCCAGTGGCCCCACCCTGCACAGGCATCACATGTCATTATATATCCCCAGTATCTCCACACTTCACAGGCACTGCATATCATTATATATCCCCAGTGTCTCCACCCTGCACAGGCATCGCATCTCATTATAATCCCCCAGTGTCTCCACCCTGCACAGGCATTGCATGTCATTATATTCCCTATTGTCTCCACCCTGCACAGGCATCGCATGTCATTATATCCCCATTGTCTCCACCCTGCACTGGATTCGCATGTCATTATATATCCAAAGTGTCTCCACCTTGCACAGGCATCGCATGTCATTATATATCCCCAGTGTCTGACCCTGCACAGGCATTGCATGTCATTATATCCCCAGTGTCTCCACCCTGCACAGGCATTGCTTGTCATTATATCCCCAGTGTTTCCACCCTGTACAGGCATCACATGTGATTATATCCCAGTGTCTCCACCCTGCACAGGCATCGCATGTCATTATATTCCCCAGTCTCTCCACCATGCAAAGGCATTGCATGTCTATAAATATCCCCAGTGAATCCAGCCTACACAGGCATCCCATTTCATTATATATCCCCAGTGTCTCCACCCTGCACAGGCATCCCATGTCATTATATATTCCCCAGTGTCTCCACCCTGCACAGGCATCGCATGTCATTATATTCCCCAGTGTCTCCACCCTCCAGAGGCAGCGCATGTCATTATATCCCCAGTGTCTCCACCCTGCACAGGCATCACATGTCATTATATCCCCGGTGTCTCCACGCTGCACAGGCATCGCATATCTTTATATATCCCGAAGTGTCTCCACCGTGCACAGGCATTGCATGTCATTATATATCCCCAGGATCTCCACCCTGCACAGGCACTGCATGTCATTATATACACTCAGTGGCCCTCATTACGACCCTGGCGGAATCCGAAAAACGATGGCGGAAATGCAATACCGCCATCGAATACCGCTCGGTGCGACTATGACCCGTCACCGCAAAGTACGAAGCCATTAGCGACACCGTAGTGAACGCCAACGCTAACTGCACCAAGTACGCGCGCGCGCGCCATGCCAAACCGTAAATACCACCATGGCGCAAGGGTACGCGAATTCCGACCCTAGCGGACATGTACCTAACGCCATCAAGCATGGCGGAAAGCACCAATCAGCCATGGTGAGAAGTACGGCATCGCGAATCAACCGTAAACGGCCCCACTGAGTGCCTGTACACCGCTCCCTGCCCACAAAGTACAACTCCCCGTAGGTGCAATGAAGTCACAATGCAACCAGTGAAATGTACAAGTCACCCATGCATGCCAACGAACAAAAGAAACACAAGAGGGGCCAATGGGAGCTGCAGGGCACAGATGGCACGAATACAGAAGCCATTCCAATGGACATGACCACAGTCCCCCCCCCCGAAACGCACGCAAACACAGGCACCTGTGACCAGCAATATTCCGAAAATCACAACATGCCACCAGTCCACCTGGCTGACCGGCATCTGTTACACAAAACCCATTCCCCCGCCCCTGAGCATGACAACATGCAAACAGTCACATTGGCAGCCCCCATCCCTGACCTCACTGGGCTCCGTAGGCAAACGCGCCCAGCACAGTACCACGCGACTAAACTCCGAAGCTGGAACTCAATGCAGATCTCCTCACAATACATCGCTCCCCAAATAGGAATATGCCACATCACTCGCAAAGAAGAACGCTACACGGCCCATATCAGAATAGAAATTTAATGCACAACTAAATCACCAAGCCCATACAGCCATTAGTCCATGAACTCCAAAACACATATCACCATTGTGGGCTGCATCCGCAAGGAATGACCAGCTACTACTTGTGTGACGCCCTGTTCCATCATGGTACACAGAGCCACATTCACGTACGAAAAGGCAACATGGAAGCGCACAGACCCGCAGGGCCGTCCCAATGGGGAGGCACTAGTCCAGCTGAAAGGCCGAAATGTTGCTCCGAGCCACTAGTACTGCGTAAGGGCATGTGGCCCATTGGCGATCGTCCCATAAGATCGTAATGCTGCTCCACTGATTAACACGAAGCAGCAGGTGTCGGGAGTAAACGCCATCTGCAGGAGTGGCATACAGATGGCAGTGGCAAAAGGGGAGGAGATACCTGTCAACCAAAAGAAAAGAAAAAGAACAGAATGGCCATCAGAACTACATTCGAACAACTCACTTCAATGATCACACTAAATCCACAGTCATATGCATGCTAGCCCACTCCAAAGGATCATCACCACCCCGAAACCACTAGCGACTCATAACTATCCATATCGAGGTGTAAACACCATCAAAAACGAGTGTACCTGTGCATGCGTCTGTCAGAACAGATTCCATCAGATGGGAATGTTAACGTGCATGGACACAAGTGTCTGAAGGCGCGTCGAGACAGGGAGGGCTCAACAAGGCCAGATAGACGATGGTCCCACTATGGCAGCCCTGCATCACATAGCGCAGGGGAGGCGGATAGATTCCAAGAAGCCCTGTACATGGCAAACCCTGTATCAAATCACCTGCCCATGCATCCATTCATCATTCCCTCATCCTGTTATAAAAACGCCTGAATATTTACTCACAAAACATTCGAACTTTCCATTGAGTCTGTGCGTTATGCAGCCTGCAAAATCCACAGTGCCCCAGCCCGTAATTCCAGTGTTGTGAAGTTACATGTATTTGGGAACGTCCGGCCTCATCGCCCACGTCACTATTGCGCATCCAAAACTATTCATATCAATCATTGCTTCCTCGCCATGGCCCCTGTCTCAAGGACATCGAACAAAAGAACGTTATATTTGCAGTCAGACCTGTGGGCATCTCCCCGGCGCTAGCTGAAAACCGAAAGCGCCGGCCTTCGAATTCCTCATTTGCAACATCACGTCGAAAAGGCATCTGTGGCCGTTTGAAATCACTAATTAATCCATCGAGTGCGGCTGTGTGTGAAAATGGCAACTGCCTTCACCCACGAATGGGACGCCCCGCCCGTCGTTGCAACTCGGTACAGTGATGCATGAGGGCCCACCGTTACTCGAGTACTACGTCCCACTGACCCATCACAAGTCTGTTCGCGACTGCAAAGATTGTATGTGAAACAATGGGACCATAGCCGAATGTACATATCAACAAATGTTACACGGCCATCGGGTACAAATACATGAATGCAAGAGCAAGATGCCATGCGTCACATTGCAGCGTTGTGTGCGGGACGTGCTCGGCCAAAGGGGAGAGCAGCTTGCACAGGTGGAATGAATCACCACAGGTGGAGGCCATACAGCCTGAAAACACATAAATTGCACACCCAGTCTCCTCCCACAACCACACCCACTCCGAAATGCTACCGGCAGGACTCGCGATGTTGGCCCTGGGGGACCTGATAGCACTGCAAGTGCTCCAACTCCAAGAAGAAGACGAACACCAACTACAACCGGCCGCACGGAGGAGACGCAGGAGGAGGAGGAGGGCAAGGCAGGGCCAGCAAGGGCCGCCAGCACAGCCACTACCACCACGCAGGCAGCCCGCAATCCCACGCCTCCGAGCACATCCGTTCAACCTCACTGATGAGCAGATCCACACCCTCTACCGTTTGGACCGGGACACCATAGCCGCCATCGTGGACATGACACAGGCTGACCTTGTCAGCATGATAGATAGCCCAACCGCCATCCCACCCCTACTGAAGGTGGTGTCTGTACTCCACTTCCTGGCCACAGGCACCTACCAGCACACAGTCGGACAGTTGCATGGCATTTCACAGCCACTGTTCTCACGGACACTATTGCAAGTGCTCGATGCCCTCCTGCAGCACGCAGACGACTACATCTCTCTACCACGCTCGGAGCAGGAAATTACCAACACAAAAGTGGGATTCCATGCACTTGCCGGCATACCGGGTTGCATTGGTGCCATCGACTGCACCCATGTGGAATTGGTCGTTCCACATGCCATGGAGGCCCAGTACCGCAACCGAAAACAATTTCATTCCCTGAATGTACAAATGGTGTGTGCCTCCAACAGGATCATTACACATTGTTGTGCCAGATTCCCTGGATCAACCCATGATTCTATGGTCTTGAGGAACTCTACTATACCACGCTACATGGAGCGACACGCAGGGAACAGATCCTGGCTACTCGGTGAGTCTCATTTCATGCATGATGATGTGGGGTATGTGATGCGGCAATTAACTGCCAGGAAGGGGGGGGGTGCGTACGTAGCAATGGCATTCCACATCATACGTTTCTCGTCCACATACAGGTGATGCTGGGTATCCACTGAAGAGATGGCTCCTCACACCAGTCCGGAACCCACGGGACCAGCATGAGGAGGACTACAACCATGCCCACTCACGTACCCGTGTAGTCATTGAACAGGCATTCGGCCTACTGAAGACTCGTTTCCGCTGCCTCAGCAGGTCTGGCGGGGCACTCCTGTACCGCCATGAGAAGGTTGCAAAGATGGTCATGGCATGTGTCATGCTCCACAACATGTGCGTACGTAGAAATGTGCCCATGCCCCCTGACGCTGAACTGCAAGCACCTGATGATGGTCATGATGAGGGTGGGGATGTGGCAGCACCTCAAGGAGTCTGCGAGGCACCGGAGGGCCGTGACATTCGTCAGCATCTCATTGATGCATGCTTCTAGCACTCACGCCTGGTGGCTGATACATGGACACGGGACTCGTGGCACTGTGTGTGTCTGGTACATGCACAATATGGACTGTACGCCTATGATGGCCTAGTACACAAAGATCATTGTCCACACATCTCATTGGTTGATCGTGCACTGTTTATGGCATATGTGATATCATGTAGAACACCCTATCGACCCGCCACCCAAGTGAGCCCAACACACCCCCTCCACCCTCCTACCTCCCCCCCGAACACCAGTGTCCAAAGAAGCTCATTGTCAGTGGGCTGTCGCTATTGCAAGCCCCCTCTGCGGGTATCAGGGGCACCCCTGCCTGTGGAGCGCAGGTTCCTCCCAGATCTACGTTGGGGGCTGCCCTGGACGGAACTTGCAACGGATGACGTCTCTGCCTGCTCACGTCCATGCATGTCCCTAAGGGTTTGTGAGAGCTCAGTGAGCACACGGCGCACTGCGGCAAGTTCGGCACATACGTCTTTGGACGTCGCATGCAGTTCCCCCCTCAGGCTCTCGGTGCTTCTCTCCATTTGGACTCTCAGGCTCTCGGTGCTTCTCTCCATTTGGACTCTCAGGCTCTCGGTGCTACTCTCCATTTGGACTCTCAGGCTCTCGGTGCTACTCTCCATTTGTGCCCTGAGTGTCTCAGTTGATGTTTCTATGTCTGCCTTAGTGCCCCCACATTCATCGGCATGGTCCTTGAGGAGCGTGGCCAGTTGCTGCTGTTGCACGATTAACTGGTCGAGGGACTGTTGCCTCTGCTGGGCCATGGCCATTTGCGGGGGTGTCACAGAGGGGCTGTTGACCTCATGTTGCCTTGCCACAGGGCTTGGGGGGGATGGCCAGTCGTCGTCTTGTGGGTGCCCCTGCGTGGTATCCTCATGTTGTACGGGATGGGACAGACAGGGGGAATGGGACAGGTCATGGATGGATCTGACTTCGACATCCCCGTCTTCTGTGTCGGAGCATGCTGCCATCAATGGGGTGTCACCTATGGTGCTGCTGCCACCAGAGGCAGTGCCTTCTGTGGCATCCGTTGGGGGGACCTGTGGTGGTGGTGTTGTGGGCATGCTGGCTGCTGGGGTGCCTGTTGATGTTCCCCCCTCTGTGCTGCCACCTGATTTGTGCTGCTGCCGTGTCTTGATGCGTGCAGCTGAGGTGGAGGGTCTTTGGCCGTTGGTCTTGGCCCTCTTTGCAGGTGTGCTGGTAGGGGTGTCCTGATGCTCGTCGTTTGGATCGGAGCCTGTGGTGGAGTAAAGGAGGGCGAGGGTTATTGATGGGTCTGTGGGTATTGGAATGGCATTGTATCACATGCATTGGGGTGGTACATGAGGGTGATTTGGGTCGGTGCCTTGGAGGTGCTTTTATTTGTGTGTGGGGTGAGGGTGCAGTTGTTTGGCAGCCTGCAGTTAGGGTGTGCCTGCTGGACGTGTGGTGGGTGTTTTAGGGGTTTTTAATTATTTATGTATTTATTGTGGTTTTAAGGTGCACTATCAGGGCGATGTGTGTGGACGTTCTCCTGGACATGTGTTTCTGTTGCACTATGTGGACACATGGTACTTCACATGATTGGACATTGTGGATTTAGCATTGTTTTATCTGGGCCACCTACCTGATTCTTCTGATGTCTGCACTCCTTTCTCCATCCCTCCGACTCCCTCTATGCTCTCCATTCCGATGGTGGAGGCACAGATTTCTTCCCAGGGGGTCAACTTGATGGGTGATTCAGGACCTCCCCCGGTGGCTGTGGCAATGTTGCGGTTGGCAGAGAGTATGCTGCGGACGCGTATCCGCAGGTCGTCCCACCGCTTTCTGCATTGCTGTGGGTTGCGGGGTGCGGTCCCCACCGCGCTTACCCGCTGTGCCACCAGAGCCTATATGGCCTTCTTGTTGGCAAGTGCCGTCCTGGTCATTTGCGTGGAGAAGACGGCGGCGGCATTCTCCTGGAGGGTCTCTGTTAGCACGGTGAGTTCCTCACGGGAGAAGTGGACCTGCCGCTTGCGGTCGCACGCTTTCTTCGCTACTTTTCCCATTTTTCTTGGTTTCGCTAGGGTGGATGACGGGTTGGGGTGTGTCTCAGGGTAGTGATTTTAGTGGTTGTGTGGTTTTAGTGGTTTTATGGGTGCACGGCGGGATGTTTCCCGTTCCGGGCCCATGTTTTAACTTCCGTTTCCGTATATTTCCGGTCACCGTACTTTCCGGTAGGCGCACTCTGCGGTGCCCGCTGTGATGGGTGGCGGTATTGCACCTAGGGCGCCGTACGGCGGCGGTGTGGGCCGTTTTGGGGTCATTTCCGCCATCGCGGACTTTGCACTTCCGCCATCCCGTGGTGCTCGTGCCCGATGGGTCGGAATGGGCCGCAATTTGCTCCTTCGTGCAATGGCGGAAACGCTATTTACGCTGTGGCGGTCCGGTCAGTCACTTTCCGCCAGGGTCGTAATGAGGGCCAGTGTCTCCACCCTGCACAGGCATCGCATGTCATTATATATTCCCAGTGTCTCCACCCTGCACAGGCATCCCATGTCATTATATATCCCCAGTGTCTCCACCCTGCACAGGCATTGCATGTCATTATATCCCCAGTATCTCCACCCTGCACAGGCACTGCATGTCATTATATATACCCAGTATCTCCACCCTGCACAGACATCGCATGTCATTATATATTACAGTGTCTCAACCCTGCACAGGCATCCCATGTCATTATATATCCCCAGTGTCTCCACCCTGCACAGGCATCGCATGTCATTATATCCCCAGTATCTCCACCCTGCACAGGCATCCCATGTCATTATATATTCCCCAGTGTCTCCACCCTGCACAGGCATCCCTTGTCATTATATATTCCCAGTGGCCCCACCCTGCACAGGCATCACATGTCATTATATATCCCCAGTGGCCCCACCCTCCACAGGCATCGCATGTCATTATATATCCCCAGTGTCTCCACCCTGCACAGGCGTTGCATGTCATTATATATCCCCAGTGTATCCACCCTGCACCTGCATTGCATGTCCTTATATTCTCCAGTGGCCCACCCCAGCACAGGCATCGCATCTCATTATAATCCCCAGTACCTCCCTGCACAGGCATCGCATGCCATTATATATCCCCAGTGTCTCCACCCTGCACAGGCATTGCATGTTATTATATATCCCCAGTGTATCCACCCTGCACAGGCATCACATTTCATTATATATCCCGAGTGTCTCCACCCTGCACAGGCATTGCATGTCATTAAATATCCTCAGTGTATCCAGCCTGCACTCGCATCCCATGTCATTATATATCCCCAGTGTCTCCACCCTGCACAGGCATCCCATGTCATTATATATTCCCCAGTGTCTCCACCCGGCAGAGGCATTGCTTGTCATTATATGCCCAGTGGCTCCTCCCTGCACAAGCAGCGCATGTCATTATATCCCCAGTGTCTCCACCCTGCACAGGCATTGCATGTCATTATATCCCCAGTGTCTCCACGCTGCACAGGCATCGCATGTCTTCATATAACCCTCAGTGTCTCCACCCTGCACAGGCACTGCATGTCATTATATATACCCAGTGTCTCCACCCTGCACAGGCATCCCATGTCATTATATATCCCCAGTGTCTCCAACCTGCACAGGCATTGCATGTCATTATATCCCCAGTGTCTCCACCCTGCACAGACATTGCATGTCATTATATTCCCCAGTGCCCACCCTGCACAGGCATCGCATGTCATTATATTCTGCAGTATCTCCAACCTACACAGGCATCCCTTGTCATTATATATTCCCCAGTGTCTCCACCCTGCACAGGCATCGCATGTCATTATATATTCCCAGTGGCCCCACCCTGCACAGGCATCACATGTCATTATATATTCCCCAGTGTCTCCACCCTGCACAGGCATCGCATGTCATTATATATTCCCAGTGTCCCCACCCTGCACAGGCATCGCATGTCATTATATATCCCCAATGGCCCCACCCTGCACAGGCATCACATGTCATTATATTCCCCAGTGTCTCTACCCAGCACAGGCACCGCATGTCATTATATTCCCCAGTGTCTCCTCCCTAGACAGGCATCGCATGTCATTATATTCCCCAGTGTCTCCACCCTGAACAGGCATCACATGTCATATTCCCCAGTGTCACCACTCTGCAGAGGCATCTCATATCATTATATTCCGCAGTGGCTCCACCCAGCACAGGCATCACATGTCATTATATATCCCCAGTCTCTCCACCCTGCAGAGGCATCGCATGTCATTACATATCCCCAGTGTCTCCACCCTGCACAGCCATCGCATGTCATTATATATCCCCAGTGTCTCCACCCTGCACAGGCATTGCATGTCATTATTTCCCCAGTGTCTCCACCCTGCACAGGCACCGCATGTCATTATATATCCCCAGTGTCCCCACCCTGCACAGGCATCGCATGTCATTATATATTTCCAGTGGCCCCACCCTGCACAGGCATCACATGTCATTATATATCACCAGTATCTCCACACTGCACAGGCACTGCATGTCATTATATATCCCCAGTGTCTCCACTTGCACAGGCATCGCATCTCATTATAATCCCCCAGTGTCTCCACCCTGCACAGGCATCGCATGTCATTATATTCCCCATTGTCTCCACCCTGCACAGGCATCGCATGTCATTATATCCCCAGTGTCTCCACCCTGCACTGGATTTGCATGTCATTATATATCCAAAGTGTCTCCACCCTGCACAGGCATCGCATGTCATTATATATCCCCAGTGTCCCCCCCTGCACAGGCATTGCATGTCATTATATCCCCAGTGTCTCCACCCTGCACAGGCATTGCTTGTCATTATATCCCCAGTGTTTCCACCCTGTACAGGCATCACATGTCATTATATCCCAGTGTCTCCACCCTGCACAGGCATCGCATGTCATTATATTCCCCAGTCTCTCCACCATGCAAAGGCATTGCATGTCTATAAATATCCCCAGTGTATCCAGCCTGCACAGGCATCCCATGTCATTATATATCCCCAGTGTCTCCACCCTGCACATGCATCCCATGTCATTATATATATTCCCCAGTGTCTCCACCCTGCACAGGCATCGCATGTCATTATATTCCCCAGTGTCTCCACCCTCCAGAGGTAGCGCATGTCATTATATCCCCAGTGTCTCCACCCTGCACAGGCATCACATGTCATTATATCGCCAGTGTCTCCACGCTGCACAGGCATCGCATATCTTTATATATCCCAAAGTGTTTCCACCGTGCACAGGCATCGCATGTCATTATATATCCCCAGGATCTCCACCCTGCACAGGCACTGCATGTCATTATATATACTCAGTGTCTCCACCCTGCACAGGCATCGCATGTCATTATATATTCCCAGTGTCTCCACCCTGCACAGGCATCCCATGTCATTATATATCCCCAGTGTCTCCACCCTGCACAGGCATCGCATGTCATTATATCCCCAGTATCTCCACCCTGCACAGGCACTGCATGTCATTATATATACCGAGTGTCTCCACCCTGCACAGGCTTCGCATGTCATTATATATTCCAGTGTCTCCACCCTGCACAGGCATCCCATGTCATTATATATCCCCAGTGTCTCCACCCTGCACAGGCATCGCATGTCATTATATCCCCAGTATCTCCACCCTGCACAGGCATCCCATGTCATTATATATTCCCCAGTGTCTCCACCCTGCACAGGCATCGCATGTCATTATATATTCCCAGTGGCCCCACCCTGCACAGACATCACATGTCATTATATATCCCCAGAGGCCCCACCCTCCACAGGCATCGCATGTCATTATATATCCCCAGTGTCTCCACCCTGCACAGGCATTGCATGTCATTATATATCCCCAGTGTATCCACCCTGCACAGGCATTGCATGTCCTTATATTCTCCAGTGGCCCACCCCTGCACAGGCATCGCATCTCATTATAATCCCCAGTACCTCCCTGCAAAGGCATCGCATGCCATTATATATCCCCAGTGTCTCCACCCTGCACAGGCATCACATTTCATTATATATCCAGAGTGTCTCCACCCTGCACAGGCATTGCATGTCATTAAATATCCTCAGTGTATCCAGCCTGCACACGCCTCCCATGTCAATATATATCCCCAGTGTCTCCACCCTGCACAGTCATCCCATGTCATTATATATTCCCCAGTGTCTCCACCCTGCAGAGGCATTGCTTGTCATTATATGCCCAGTGGCTCCTCCCTGCACAGGCATCACATGTCATTATAATCCCCAGTGTCTCCACCCTCCAGAGGCAGCACATGTCATTATATCCCCAGTGTCTCCACCCTGCACAGGCATCGCATGTCATTATATCCCCAGTGTCTCCACGCTGCACAGGCATCGCATGTGTTTATATATCCCTCAGTGTCTCCACCGTGCACAGGCATCGCATGTCATTATATATCCACAGGATCTCCACCCTGCACAGGCACTGCATGTCATTATATATACCCAGTGTCTCCACCCTGCACAGGCATCCCATGTCATTGTATTCCCCATTGTCTCCACCTTCCAGAGGCAGCGCATGTCATTATATCCCCAGTGTCTCCACCCTGCACAGGCATCGCATGTCATTATATCCCCAGTGTCTCCACCCTGCACAGACATTGCATGTCATTATATATCCCCAGTGTCTCCACCCTGCACAGGCACCGCATGTCATTATATATCCCGTGTGTCTCCACCCTGTTATATGTGCATAGTGGCCGCACACCTGCACAGACATTGCATGTCATTATATTCCCCAGTGCCCCCCCTGCACAGGCATCCCTTGTCATTATATATTCCCCAGTGTCTCCACCCTGCACAGACATTGCATGTCATTATATATCCCCAGTGTCTTCACCCTGCACAGACATTGCATGTCATTATATATCCCCAGTGTCTCCACCCTGCACAGGCACCGCATGTCATTATATATCCCGTGTGTCTCCACCCTGTTATATGTGCATAGTGGCCCCACACCTGCACAGGCACTGCATGTCATTATATTCTGCAGTATCTCCAACCTACACAGGCATCCCTTGTCATTATATATTCCCCAGTGTCTCCACCCTGCACAGGCATCGCATGTCATTATATATTCCCAGTGGCCCCACCCTGCACAGGCATCACATGTCATTATATATCCCCAGTGGCCCCACCCTGCACAGGCATCGCATGTCATATATTATCCAGTGTCCCCACCCTGCACAGGCATCGCATGTCATTATATATCCCCAGTGTCTTCTCCCTAGACAGGCACAGCATGTCATTATATTCCCCAGTGTCTCCACCCTGAACAGGCATCACATGTCATATTCCCCAGTGTCTCCACTCTGCAGAGGCATCTCATATCATTATATTCCGCAGTGGCTCCACCCAGCACAGGCATCACATGTCATTATATATCCCCAGTGTCTCCACCCTGCACAGGCATTGCATGTCATTATATATCCCCAGTGTCTCCACCCTGCAGAGGCATTGCATGTCATTATATATCCCCAGTGTCTCCACCCTGCACAGGCATTGCATGTCATTCTATCCCCAGTTTCTCCACCCTGCACAGGCATCGCATGTCATTATATATCCCCAGTGTCTCCACCCTGCACAGGCATTGCATGTCATTATTTCCCCAGTGTCTCCACCCTGCACAGGCACCGCATGTCATTGTATATCCCCAGTGTCCCCACCCTGCACAGGCACGGCATGTCATTATATATTTCCAGTGGCCCCACCCTGCACAGGCATCACATGTCATTATATATCCCCAGTATCTCCACACTGCACAGGCACTGCATGTCATAATATATCCCCATTGTCTCCACTCTGCACAGGCATCGCATCTCATTATAATCCCCCAGTGTCTCCACCCTGCACAGGCATCGCATGTCATTATATTCCCCATTGTCTCCACCCTGCACAGGCATTGCATGTCATTATATCCCCAGTGTCTCCACCCTGCACAGGCATTGCTTGTCATTATATCCCCAGTGTTTCCACCCTGTACAGGCATCACATGTCATTATATCCCAGTGTCTCCACCCTGCACAGGCATCGCATGTCATTATATTCCCCAGTGTCTCCACCATGCACAAGCATTGCATGTCATTAAATATCTCCAGTGTATCCAGCCTGCACACGCATCCCATGTCATTATATATTCCCCAGTGTCTCCACCCTGCAGAGGCATTGCTTGTCATTATATGCCCAGTGGCTCCTCCCTGCACAGGCATCGCATGTCATTATATTCCCCAGTGTCTCCACCCTCCAGAGGCAGCGCATGTCATTATATCCCCAGTGTCTCCACCCTGCACAGGCATCACATGTCATTATATATCCCCCAGTGTCTCCACCCTCCAGAGGCAGCGCATGTCATTATATGCCCAGTGGCTCCTCCCTGCACAGGCATCGCATGTCATTATATTCCCCAGTGTCTCCACCCTCCAGAGGCAGCGCATGTCATTATATCCCCAGTGTCTCCACGCTGCACAGGCATTGCATGTCTTTATATATCCCCCAGTGTCTCCACCGTGCACAGGCATCGCATGTCATTATATATCCCCAGGATCTCCACCCTGCACAGGCATTGCATGTCATTATATATACCCAGTGTCTTCACCCTGCACAGGCATCGCATGTCATTATATATTCCCAGTGTCTCCACCCTGCACAGGCATCCCATGTCATTATATATCCCCAGTGTCTCCACCCTGCACAGGCATCGCATGTCATTATATCCCCAGTATCTCCACCCTGCACAGGCACTGCATATCATTATATATACCCAGTGTCTCCACCCTGCACAGGCATCGCATGTCATTATATATTCCCAGTCTCTCCACCCTGCACAGGCATCCCATGTCATTATATATCCCCAGTGTCTCCACCCTGCACAGGCATCGCATGTCATTATATCCCCAGTATCTCCACCCTGCACAGGCATCCCACGTCATTATATATTCCCCAGTGTCTCCACCCTGCACAGGCATCGCATGTCATTATATATTCCCAGTGGCTCCACCCTGCACAGGCATCACATGTCATTATATATCCCCAGTGGCCCCACCCTCCACAGGCATTGCATGTCATTATATATCCCCAGTGTCTCCACCCTGCACAGGCATTGCATGTCATTATATATCCCCAGTGTATCCACCCTGCACAGGCATTGCATGTCCTTATATTCACCAGTGGCCCACCCCTGCACAGGCATCGCATCTCATTATAATCCCCAGTACCTCCGTGCACAGGCATCGCATGCCATTATATATCCCCAGTGTCTCCACCCTGCACAGGCATTGCATGTTATTATATATCCCCAGTGTCTCCACCCTGCACAGGCATTGCATGTCATTAAATATCCTCAGTGTATCCAGCCTGCACACACATCCCATGTCATTATATATCCCCAGTGTCTCCACCCTGCACAGGCATCCCATGTCATTATATATTCCCCAGTGTCTCCACCCTGCAGAGGCATTGCTTGTCATTATATGCCCAGTGGCTCCTCCCTGCACAGGCATCGCATGTCATTATATTCCCCATTGTCTCCACCCTCCAGAGGCAGCGCATGTCATTATATCCCCAGTGTCTCCACCCTGCACAGGCATTGCATGTCATTATATCCCCAGTGTCTCCACGCTGCACAGGCATCGCATGTCTTTATATATCCCTCAGTGTCTCCACCGTGCACAGGCATCGCATGTCATTATATATCCCCAGGATCTCCACCCTGCACAGGCACTGCATGTCATTTTATATACCCTTTGTCTCCACCCTGCATAGGCATCCCATGTCATTATATATCCCCAGTGTCTCCACCCTACACAGACATTGCATGTCACTATATATCCCTAGTGTCTCCACCCTGCACAGGCACCGCATGTCATTATATATCCCGTGTGTCTCCACCCTGTTATATGTGCATAGTGGCCGCACACCTGCACAGACATTGCACGTCATTATATTCCCCAGTGCCCCCCCTGCACAGGCATTGCATGTCATTATATTCTGCAGTATCTCCAACCTGCACAGGCATCCCTTGTCATTATATATTCCCCAGTGTCTCCACCCTGCACAGGCATCGCATGTCATTATATATACCCAGTGTCTCCACCCTGCACAGGCATCGCATGTCATTATATCCCCAGTATCTCCACCCTGCACAGGCATCCCACGTCATTATATATTCCCCAGTGTCTCCACCCTGCACAGGCATTGCATGTTATTATATATCCCCAGTGTATCCACCCTGCACAGGCATCACACTTCATTATATATCCCCAGTGTCTCCACTCTGCACAGGCATTGCATGTCATTAAATATCCTCAGTGTATCCAGCATGCACACGCATCCCATGTCATTATATATCCAAGTGTCTCCACCCTGCAGAGGCATCCCATGTCATTATATATTCCCCAGTGTCTCCACCCTGCAGAGGCATTGCATGTCATTATATATCCCCATTGTCTCCACCCTCCAGAGGCATCGCATGTCATTATATTCCCCAGTGCCCCCCCCTGCACAGGCATCGCATGTCATTATATTCTGCAGTATCTCCAACCTGCACAGGCATCCCTTGTCATTATATATTCCCCAGTGTCTCCACCCTGCACAGGCATCGCATGTCATTATATATTCCCAGTGGCCCCACCCTGCACAGGCATCACATGTCATTATATATCCCCAGTGGCCCCACCCTGCACAGGCATTGCATGTCATATATTATCCAGTATCCCCACCCTGCACAGGCATCGCATGTCATTATATATCCCCAATGGCCCCACCCTGCACAGGCATCACATGTCATTATATTCCCCAGTGTCTCCACCCTGCACAGGCACCGCATGTCATTATATTCCCCAGTGTCTCCTCCCTAGACAGGCATCACATGTCATTATATTCCCCAGTGTCTCCACCCTGAACAGGCATCACATGTCATATTCCCCAGTGTCTCCACCCTGCACAGGCATCTCATGTCATTACATATCCCCAGTGTCTCCACCCTGCACAGGCATCGCATGTCATTACATATCCCCATTGTCTCCACCCTGCAAAGGCATTGCATGTCATTCTATCCCCAGTTTCTCCACCCTGCACAGGCATCGCATGTCATTATATGTCCCCAGTGTCTCCACCCTGCACAGGCATTGCATGTCATTATTTCCCCAGTGTCTCCACCCTGCACAGGCACCGCATGTCATTATATATCCCCAGTGTCCCCACCCTGCACAGGCACGGCATGTCATTATATATTTCCAGTGGCCCCACCCTGCACAGGCATCACATGTCATTATATATCCCCAGTATCTCCACACTGCACAGGCACTGCATGTCATTATATATCCCCAGTGTCTCCACCCTGCACAGGCATCGCATCTCATTATAATCCCCCAGTGTCTCCACCCTGCACAGGCATCGCATGTCATTATATTCCCCATTGTCTCCACCCTGCACAGGCATCGCATGTCATTATATCCCCAGTGTCTCCACCCTGCACAGACATTGCATGTCACTATATATCCCCAGTGTCTCCACCCTGCACAGGCACCGCATGTCATTATATATCCCGTGTGTCTCCACCCTGTTATATGGGCATAGTGGCCGCACACCTGCACAGACATTGCATGTCATTATATTCCCCAGTGCCCCCCCTGCACAGGCATCGCATGTCATTATATTCTGCAGTATCTCCAACCTGCACAGGCATCCCCGGATAGCACAGCGGCAGCGTGCGCGTCTTGGAAGCAAGACGACACAAAGCAACAACAGGTTCGATCCCCGGGTCCGCGCTTAGAAACCTCCGAGTGTTTAAGCGCGTTATAAATACGTAACTAAGACAAAGAAAAAAAAAATCTAATCTTAATCTGTGTTTTCTCTGTAACAGCGCCTCGATGCCTCATGGGCTGCAAGTGCGCTTAACAAATGCAAAATAAATAAATAAATAAATATATTCCCCAGTGTCTCCACCCTGCACAGGCATCACATGTCATTATATATCCCCAGTGGCCCCACCCTGCACAGGCATTGCATGTCATATATTATCCAGTGTCCCCAACCTGCACAGGCATCGCATGTCATATATTATCCAGTGTCTCCACCCTGCACAGGCATTGCATGTCATTATATATCCCCAGTGTCTCCACTCTGCAGAGGCATCTCATATCATTATATATCCCCAGTGTCTCCACCCTGCACAGGCATCGCATGTCATTACATATCCCCAGTGTCTCCACCCTGCACAGGCATTGCATGTCATTATATATCCCCAGTGTCTCCTCCCTGCACAGGCATTGCATGTCATTATATATCCCCAGTGTCTCCACCCTGCACAGGCATTGCATGTCATTCTATCCCCAGTTTCTCCACCCTGCACAGGCATCGCATGTCATTATATATCCCCAGTGTCTCCACCCTGCACAGGCATTGCATGTCATTATTCCCCCAGTGTCTCCACCCTGCACAGGCACCGCATGTCATTATATATCATCAGTGTCCCCACCCTGCACAGGCACGGCATGTCATTATATATTTCCAGTGGCCCCACCCTGCACAGGCATCACATGTCATTATATATCCCCAGTATCTCCACACTGCACAGGCACTGCATGTCATTATATATCCCCAGTGTCTCCACCCTGCACAGGCATCGCATCTCATTATAATCCCCCAGTGTCTCCACCCTGCACAGGCATCGCATGTCATTATATTCCCCATTGTCTCCACCCTGCACAGGCATCGCATGTCATTATATCCCCAGTGTCTCCACCCTGCACTGGAATCGCATGTCATTATATATCCCCAGTGTCTCCACCCTGCACAGGCATCGCATGTCATCATATATCCCCAGTGTCCCCCCCTGCACAGGCATTGCATGTCATTATATCCCCAGTGTCTCCACCCTGCACAGGCATTGCATGTCATTATATATGCCCAGTGTCTCCACCCTGCACAGGCATAGCATGTCATTCTATCCCCAGTTTCTCCACCCTGCAGAGGCATCGCATGTCATTATATATCCCAAGTGTCTCCACCCTGCACAGGCATTGCATGTCATTATTTCCCCAGTGTCTCCACCCTGCACAGGCACCGCATGTCATTATATATCCCCAGTATCCCCACCCTGCACAGGTATGGCATGTCATTATATATTTCCAGTGGCCCCACCCTGCACAGGCATCACATGTCATTATATATCCCCAGTGGCCCCACCCTGCACAGGCATTGCATGTCATATATTATCCAGTGTCCCCACCCTGCACAGGCATCGCATGTCATTATATATCCCCAATGGTCCCACCCTGCACAGGCATCACATGTCATTATATTCCCCAGTGTCTCCACCCTGCACAGGCACCGCATGTCATTATATTCCCCAGTGTCTCCTCCCTAGACAGGCACCACATGTCATTATATTCCCCAGTGTCTCCACCCTGAACAGGCATCACATGTCATATTCCCCAGTGTCTCCACCCTGCACAGGCATCGCATGTCATTACATATCCCCAGTGTCTCCACCCTGCACAGGCATCGCATGTCATTACATATCCCCAGTGTCTCCACCCTGCACAGGCATTGCATGTCATTATATATCCCCAGTGTCTCCACCCTGCACAGGCATTGCATGTCTTTATATATCCCCACTGTCTCAGCCCTGCACAGGCATCTCATGTCATTACATATCCCCAGTGTCTCCACCCTGCACAGGCATCGCATGTCATTACATATCCCCATTGTCTCCACCCTGCAAATTCATTGCATGTCATTCTATCCCCAGTTTCTCCACCCTGCACAGGCATCGCATGTCATTATATGTCCCCAGTGTCTCCACCCTGCACAGGCATTGCATGTTATTATATATCCCCAGTGTCTCCACCCTGCACAGGCATTGCATGTCATTAAATATCCTCAGTGTATCCAGCCTGCACACACATCCCATGTCATTATATATCCCCAGTGTCTCCACCCTGCACAGGCATCCCATGTCATTATATATTCCCCAGTGTCTCCAACCTGCAGAGGCATTGCTTGTCATTATATGCCCAGTGGCTCCTCCCTGCACAGGCATCGCATGTCATTATATTCCCCATTGTCTCCACCCTCCAGAGGCAGCGCATGTCATTATATCCCCAGTGTCTCCACCCTGCACAGGCATTGCATGTCATTATATCCCCAGTGTCTCCACGCTGCACAGGCATCGCATGTCTTTATATATCCCTCAGTGTCTCCACCGTGCACAGGCATCGCATGTCATTATATATCCCCAGGATCTCCACCCTGCACAGGCACTGCATGTCATTTTATATACCCTTTGTCTCCACCCTGCATAGGCATCCCATGTCATTATATATCCCCAGTGTCTCCACCCTACACAGACATTGCATGTCACTATATATCCCTAGTGTCTCCACCCTGCACAGGCACCGCATGTCATTATATATCCCGTGTGTCTCCACCCTGTTATATGTGCATAGTGGCCGCACACCTGCACAGACATTGCACGTCATTATATTCCCCAGTGCCCCCCCTGCACAGGCATTGCATGTCATTATATTCTGCAGTATCTCCAACCTGCACAGGCATCCCTTGTCATTATATATTCCCCAGTGTCTCCACCCTGCACAGGCATCGCATGTCATTATATATACCCAGTGTCTCCACCCTGCACAGGCATCGCATGTCATTATATCCCCAGTATCTCAACCCTGCACAGGCATCCCACGTCATTATATATTCCCCAGTGTCTCCACCCTGCACAGGCATTGCATGTTATTATATATCCCCAGTGTATCCACCCTGCACAGGCATCACACTTCATTATATATCCCCAGTGTCTCCACTCTGCACAGGCATTGCATGTCATTAAATATCCTCAGTGTATCCAGCATGCACACGCATCCCATGTCATTATATATCCAAGTGTCTCCACCCTGCAGAGGCATCCCATGTCATTATATATTCCCCAGTGTCTCCACCCTGCAGAGGCATTGCATGTCATTATATATCCCCATTGTCTCCACCCTCCAGAGGCATCGCATGTCATTATATTCCCCAGTGCCCCCCCCTGCACAGGCATCGCATGTCATTATATTCTGCAGTATCTCCAACCTGCACAGGCATCCCTTGTCATTATATATTCCCCAGTGTCTCCACCCTGCACAGGCATCGCATGTCATTATATATTCCCAGTGGCCCCACCCTGCACAGGCATCACATGTCATTATATATCCCCAGTGGCCCCACCCTGCACAGGCATTGCATGTCATATATTATCCAGTATCCCCACCCTGCACAGGCATCGCATGTCATTATATATCCCCAATGGCCCCACCCTGCACAGGCATCACATGTCATTATATTCCCCAGTGTCTCCACCCTGCACAGGCACCGCATGTCATTATATTCCCCAGTGTCTCCTCCCTAGACAGGCATCACATGTCATTATATTCCCCAGTGTCTCCACCCTGAACAGGCATCACATGTCATATTCCCCAGTGTCTCCACCCTGCACAGGCATCTCATGTCATTACATATCCCCAGTGTCTCCACCCTGCACAGGCATCGCATGTCATTACATATCCCCATTGTCTCCACCCTGCAAAGGCATTGCATGTCATTCTATCCCCAGTTTCTCCACCCTGCACAGGCATCGCATGTCATTATATGTCCCCAGTGTCTCCACCCTGCACAGGCATTGCATGTCATTATTTCCCCAGTGTCTCCACCCTGCACAGGCACCGCATGTCATTATATATCCCCAGTGTCCCCACCCTGCACAGGCACGGCATGTCATTATATATTTCCAGTGGCCCCACCCTGCACAGGCATCACATGTCATTATATATCCCCAGTATCTCCACACTGCACAGGCACTGCATGTCATTATATATCCCCAGTGTCTCCACCCTGCACAGGCATCGCATCTCATTATAATCCCCCAGTGTCTCCACCCTGCACAGGCATCGCATGTCATTATATTCCCCATTGTCTCCACCCTGCACAGGCATCGCATGTCATTATATCCCCAGTGTCTCCACCCTGCACAGACATTGCATGTCACTATATATCCCCAGTGTCTCCACCCTGCACAGGCACCGCATGTCATTATATATCCCGTGTGTCTCCACCCTGTTATATGGGCATAGTGGCCGCACACCTGCACAGACATTGCATGTCATTATATTCCCCAGTGCCCCCCCTGCACAGGCATCGCATGTCATTATATTCTGCAGTATCTCCAACCTGCACAGGCATCCCCGGATAGCACAGCGGCAGCGTGCGCGTCTTGGAAGCAAGACGACACAAAGCAACAACAGGTTCGATCCCCGGGTCCGCGCTTAGAAACCTCCGAGTGTTTAAGCGCGTTATAAATACGTAACTAAGACAAAGAAAAAAAAAATCTAATCTTAATCTGTGTTTTCTCTGTAACAGCGCCTCGATGCCTCATGGGCTGCAAGTGCGCTTAACAAATGCAAAATAAATAAATAAATAAATATATTCCCCAGTGTCTCCACCCTGCACAGGCATCACATGTCATTATATATCCCCAGTGGCCCCACCCTGCACAGGCATTGCATGTCATATATTATCCAGTGTCCCCAACCTGCACAGGCATCGCATGTCATATATTATCCAGTGTCTCCACCCTGCACAGGCATTGCATGTCATTATATATCCCCAGTGTCTCCACTCTGCAGAGGCATCTCATATCATTATATATCCCCAGTGTCTCCACCCTGCACAGGCATCGCATGTCATTACATATCCCCAGTGTCTCCACCCTGCACAGGCATTGCATGTCATTATATATCCCCAGTGTCTCCTCCCTGCACAGGCATTGCATGTCATTATATATCCCCAGTGTCTCCACCCTGCACAGGCATTGCATGTCATTCTATCCCCAGTTTCTCCACCCTGCACAGGCATCGCATGTCATTATATATCCCCAGTGTCTCCACCCTGCACAGGCATTGCATGTCATTATTCCCCCAGTGTCTCCACCCTGCACAGGCACCGCATGTCATTATATATCATCAGTGTCCCCACCCTGCACAGGCACGGCATGTCATTATATATTTCCAGTGGCCCCACCCTGCACAGGCATCACATGTCATTATATATCCCCAGTATCTCCACACTGCACAGGCACTGCATGTCATTATATATCCCCAGTGTCTCCACCCTGCACAGGCATCGCATCTCATTATAATCCCCCAGTGTCTCCACCCTGCACAGGCATCGCATGTCATTATATTCCCCATTGTCTCCACCCTGCACAGGCATCGCATGTCATTATATCCCCAGTGTCTCCACCCTGCACTGGAATCGCATGTCATTATATATCCCCAGTGTCTCCACCCTGCACAGGCATCGCATGTCATCATATATCCCCAGTGTCCCCCCCTGCACAGGCATTGCATGTCATTATATCCCCAGTGTCTCCACCCTGCACAGGCATTGCATGTCATTATATATGCCCAGTGTCTCCACCCTGCACAGGCATAGCATGTCATTCTATCCCCAGTTTCTCCACCCTGCAGAGGCATCGCATGTCATTATATATCCCAAGTGTCTCCACCCTGCACAGGCATTGCATGTCATTATTTCCCCAGTGTCTCCACCCTGCACAGGCACCGCATGTCATTATATATCCCCAGTATCCCCACCCTGCACAGGTATGGCATGTCATTATATATTTCCAGTGGCCCCACCCTGCACAGGCATCACATGTCATTATATATCCCCAGTGGCCCCACCCTGCACAGGCATTGCATGTCATATATTATCCAGTGTCCCCACCCTGCACAGGCATCGCATGTCATTATATATCCCCAATGGTCCCACCCTGCACAGGCATCACATGTCATTATATTCCCCAGTGTCTCCACCCTGCACAGGCACCGCATGTCATTATATTCCCCAGTGTCTCCTCCCTAGACAGGCACCACATGTCATTATATTCCCCAGTGTCTCCACCCTGAACAGGCATCACATGTCATATTCCCCAGTGTCTCCACCCTGCACAGGCATCGCATGTCATTACATATCCCCAGTGTCTCCACCCTGCACAGGCATCGCATGTCATTACATATCCCCAGTGTCTCCACCCTGCACAGGCATTGCATGTCATTATATATCCCCAGTGTCTCCACCCTGCACAGGCATTGCATGTCTTTATATATCCCCACTGTCTCAGCCCTGCACAGGCATCTCATGTCATTACATATCCCCAGTGTCTCCACCCTGCACAGGCATCGCATGTCATTACATATCCCCATTGTCTCCACCCTGCAAATTCATTGCATGTCATTCTATCCCCAGTTTCTCCACCCTGCACAGGCATCGCATGTCATTATATGTCCCCAGTGTCTCCACCCTGCACAGGCATTGCATGTCATTATTTCCCCAGTGTCTCCACCCTGCACAGGCACCGCATGTCATTATATATCCCCAGTGTCCCCACCCTGCACAGGCACGGCATGTCATTATATATTTCCAGTGGCCCCACCCTGCACAGGCATCACATGTCATTATA
Organism: Ambystoma mexicanum; assembly: GCF_040938575.1. NCBI lineage: Eukaryota > Metazoa > Chordata > Amphibia > Caudata > Ambystomatidae > Ambystoma > Ambystoma mexicanum. Next base: position 1,461,381,546 of record NC_090924.1, on the reverse strand, counting down.
TATCCCCAGTATCTCCACACTGCACAGGCACTGCATGTCATTATATATCCCCAGTGTCTCCACCCTGCACAGGCATCGCATCTCATTATAATCCCCCAGTGTCTCCACCCTGCACAGGCATCGCATGTCACTATATTCCCCATTGTCTCCACCCTGCACAGGCATCGCATGTCATTATATCCCCAGTGTCTCCACCCTGCACAGACATTGCATGTCACTATATATCCCCAGTGTCTCCACCCTGCACAGGCACCGCATGTCATTATATATCCCGTGTGTCTCCACCCTGTTATATGGGCATAGTGGCCGCACACCTGCACAGACATTGCATGTCATTATATTCCCCAGTGCCCCCCCTGCACAGGCATCGCATGTCATTATATTCTGCAGTATCTCCAACCTGCACAGGCATCCCTTGTCATTATATATTCCCCAGTGTCTCCACCCTGCACAGGCATCGCATGTCATTATATATTCCCAGTGGCCCCACCCTGCACAGGCATCACATGTCATTATATATCCCCAGTGGCCGCACCCTGCACAGGCATTGCATGTCATATATTATCCAGTGTCCCCAACCTGCACAGGCATCGCATGTCAAATATTATCCAGTGTCTCCACCCTGCACAGGCATTGCATGTCATCCAGTGTCCCCAACCTGCACAGGCATCGCATGTCATATATTATCCAGCGTCTCCACCCTGCACAGGCATTGCATGTCATTATATATCCCCAGTGTCTCCACCCTGCACAGGCATCACATGTCATTATATTCCCCAGTGTCTCCTCCCGAGACAGGCACCGCATGTCATTATATTCCCCAGTGTCTCCACCCTGAACAGGCATCACATGTCATATTCCCCAGTGTCTCCACTCTGCAGAGGCATCTCATATCATTATATATCCCCAGTGTCTCCACACTGCACAGGCATCGCATGTCATTACATATCCCCAGTGTCTCCACCCTGCACAGGCATTGCATGTCATTATATATCCCCAGTGTCTCCTCCCTGCACAGGCATTGCATGTCATTATATATCCCCAGTGTCTCCACCCTGCACAGGCATTGCATGTCATTCTATCCCCAGTTTCTCCACCCTGCACAGGCATCGCATGTCATTATATATCCCCAGTGTCTCCACCCTGCACAGGCATTGCATGTCATTATTCCCTCAGTGTCTCCACCCTGCACAGGCACCGCATGTCATTATATATCATCAGTGTCCCCACCCTGCACAGGCACGGCATGTCATTATATATTTCCAGTGGCCCCACCCTGCACAGGCATCACATGTCATTATATATCCCCAGTATCTCCACACTGCACAGGCACTGCATGTCATTATATATCCCCAGTGTCTCCACCCTGCACGGGCATCGCATCTCATTATAATCCCCCAGTGTCTCCACCCTGCACAGGCATCGCATGTCATTATATTCCCCATTGTCTCCACCCTGCACAGGCATCGCATGTCATTATATCCCCAGTGTCTCCACCCTGCACTGGAATCGCATGTCATTATATATCCCCAGTGTCTCCACCCTGCACAGGCATCGCATGTCATCATATATCCCCAGTGTCCCCCCTGCACAGGCATTGCATGTCATTATATCGCCAGTGTCTCCACCCTGCGCAGGCATTGCATGTCATTATATATGCCCAGTGTCTCCACCCTGCACAGGCATAGCATGTCATTCTATCCCCAGTTCCTCCACCCTGCAGAGGCATCGCATGTCATTATATATCCCAAGTGTCTCCACCCTGCACAGGCATTGCATGTCATTATTTCCCCAGTGTCTCCCCCCTGCACAGGCACCGCATGTCATTATATATCCCCAGTATCCCCACCCTGCACAGGTATGGCATGTCATTATATATTTCCAGTGGCCCCACCCTGCACAGGCATCACATGTCATTATATATCCCCAGTATCTCCACACTGCACAGGCACTGCATGTCATTATATATCCCCAGTGTCTCCACACTGCACAGGCATCACATCTCATTATAATCCCCCAGTGTCTCCACCCTGCACAGGCATCGCATGTCATTATATTCCCCATTGTCTCAACCCTGCACAGGCATTGCATGTCATTATATCCCCAGTGTCTCCACCCTGCACTAGAATCGCATTTCATTATATCCCCAGTGTCTCCACCCTGCACAGGCATTGCTTGTCATTATATCCCCAGTGTTTCCACCCTGTACAGGCATCACATGTCATTATATCCCAGTGTCTCCACCCTGCACAGGCATCGCATGTCATTATATTCCCCAGTGTCTCCACCATGCACAGGCATTGCATGTCATTAAATATCCCCAGTGTATCCAGCCTGCACACGCATCCCATGTCATTATATATCCCCAGTGTCCCCACCCTGCACAGGCATCCCATGTCATTATATATTCCCCAGTGTCTCCACCCTGCAGAGGCATTGCTTGTCATTATATGCCCAGTGGCTCCTCCCTGCACAGGCATCGCATGTCATTATATTCCCCAGTGTCTCCACCCTCCAGAGGCAGCGCATGTCATTATATCCCCAGTGTCTCCACCCTGCACAGGCTTCACATATCATTATAACCCCAGTGTCTCCACACTGCACAGGCATCGCATGTCATTATATCCCCAGTATCTCCACCCTGCACAGGCACTGCATGTCATTATATATACCCAGTATCTCCAACCTGCACAGGCATCGCATGTCATTATATATCCCCAGTGTCTCCACCCTGCACAGGCATCGCATGTCATTATATTCCCAGTATCTCCACCCTGCACAGGCATCCCATGTCATTATATATTCCCCAGTGTCTCCACCCTGCACAGGCATCGCATGTCATTATATATTCCCAGTGGCCCCACCCTGCACAGGCATCACATGTCATTATATATCCCCAGTGGCCCACCCTCCACAGGCATCGCATGTCATTATATATTCCCAGTGTCTCCACCCTGCACAGGCATCCCATGTCATTATATATCCCCAGTGTCTCCACCCTGCACAGGCATCGCATGTCATTATATCCCCAGTATCTCCACCCTGCACAGGTACTGCATGTCATTATATATACCCAGTGTCTCCACCCTGCACAGGCATCGCATGTCATTATATATTCCCAGTGTCTCTACCCTGCACAGGCATCCCATGTCATTACATATCCCCAGTGTCTCCACCCTGCACAGGCATCACATGTCATTATATCCCCAGTATTTCCACCCTGCACAGGCATCCCATGTCATTATATATTCCCCAGTGTCTCCACCCTGCACATCCATCGCATGTCATTATATATTCCCAGTGGCCCCACCCTGCACAGGCATCAGATGTCATTATATATCCCCAGTGGCCCCACCCTCCACAGGCATCGCCTGTCATTATATATCCCCAGTGTATCCACACTGCACAGGCATTGCATGTCCTTATATTCTCCAGTGGCCCACCCCTGCACAGGCATCGCATCTCATTATAATCCCCAGTACCTCCCTGCACAGGCATCGCATGCCATTATATATCCTGAGTGTCTCCACCCTGCACAGGCATCGCATGTCATTATATCCCCAGTGTCTCCACCATGTACAGGCATCGCATGTCATTATATATCCCGAGTGTCTCCACCCTGCACAGGCATTGCATGTCATTATATATCCCCAGTGTATCCACCCTGCACAGGCATTGCATGTCATTATATATCCCCAGTGTATCCACCCTGCACAGGCATTGCATGTCATTATATCCCCAGTGTCTCCACCCTGCACAGGCATCGCATCTCATTATAATCCCCCAGTGTCTCCACCCTGCACAGGCATCGCATGTCATTATATTCCCCATTGTCTCCACCCGGCACAGGCATTGCATGTCATTATATCCCCAGTGTCTCCACCCTGCACTGGAATCGCATGTCATTATATATCCCCAGTGTCCCCCCTGCACAGGCATTGCATGTCATTATATCCCCAGTGTCTCCACCCTGCACAGGCATTGCTTGTCATTATATCCCCAGTGTTTCCATCCTGTACAGGCATCACATGTCATTATATCCCCAGTGTCTCCACCCTGCACAGGCATCGCATGTCATTATATTCCCCAGTGTCTCCACCCTCCAGAGGCAGCGCATGTCATTATATCCCCAGTGTCTCCACCCTGCAAAGGCATCGCATGTCATTATATCCCCAGTGTCTCCACCCTGCACAGGCATCGCATGTCTTTATATATCCCCCAGTGTCTCCATCATGCACAGGCATTGCATGTCATTAAATATCCCCAGTGTATCCACCTTGCACACGCATCCCATGTCATTATAAATTCCCCAGTGTCTCCACCCTGCAGAGGCATTGCTTGTTATTATATGCCCAGTGGCTCCTCCCTGCACAGGCATCACATGTCATTATATTCCCCAGTGTCTCCACCCTCCAGAGGCAGCGCATGTCATTATATCCCCAGTGTCTCCACCCTGCACAGGCATCGCATGTCATTATATCCCCAGTGTCTCCACCCTGCACAGACATCGCATGTCTTTATATATCCCCCAGTGTCTCCACCCTGCACAGGCATCGCATGTCATTATATATCCCCAGGATTTCAACCCTGCACAGGCATCCCATGTCATTATATATCCCCAGTGTCTCCACCCTGCACAGACATCGCATGTCATTATATATCCCCAGTGTCTCCACCCTGCACAGGCATCCCATGTCATTATATATGCCCAGTGGCTCCTCCCTGCACAGGCATCACATGTCATTTTATTCCGCAGTGTCTCCACCCTCCAGAGGCAGCACATGTCATTATATCCCCAGTGTCTACACCCTGCACAGGCATCGCATGTCATTATATCCCCAGTGTCTCCACCCTGCACAGACACCGTGCACAGACATCGCATGTCTTTATATATCCCCCAGTGTCTCCACCCTTACCATGCATTGCATGTCATTATATATCCCCAGGATCTCCACCCTGCACAGGCATCCCATGTCATTATATATCCCCAGTGTCTCCACCCTGCACAGACATTGCATGTCATTATATATCCCCAGTGTCTCCACCCTGCACAAGCATCCCATGTCATTATATATCCCCAGTGTCTCCACCCTGCACAGACATCGCATGTCATTATATATCCCCAGTGTCTCCACCCTGCACAGGCACCGCATGTCATTATATATCCCCAATGTCTCCACCCTGCACAGGCATTGCATGTCATTATATATCCCCAGTGTATCCACCCTGCACAGGCATTGCATGTCATTATATCCCCAGTGTCTCCACCCTGCACAGGCATCGCATCTCATTATAATCCCCCAGTGTCTCCACCCTGCACAGGCATCGCATGTCATTATATTCCCCATTGTCTCCACCCGGCACAGGCATTGCATGTCATTATATCCCGAGTGTATCCACCCTGCACTGGAATCGCATGTCATTATATATCCCAGTGTCCCCCCCTGCACAGGCTTCACATATCATTATATCCCCAGTGTCTCCACACTGCACAGGCATCCCATGTCATTATATCCCCAGTATCTCCACCCTGCACAGGCACTGCATGTCATTATATATACCCAGTATCTCCAACCTGCACAGGCATCGCATGTCATGATATATCCCCAGTGTCTCCACCCTGCACAGGCATCGCATGTCATTATATCCCCAGTATCTCCACCCTGCACAGGCATCCCATGTCATTATATATTCCCCAGTGTCTCCACCCTGCACAGGCATCGCATGTCATTATATATTCCCAGTGGCCCCACCCTGCACAGGCATCACATGTCATTATATATCCCCAGTGGCCCCACCCTCCACAGGCATCGCATGTCATTATATATTCCCAGTGTCTCCACCCTGCACAGGCATCCCATGTCATTATATATCCCCAGTGTCTCCACCCTGCACAGGCATCGCATGTCATTATATCCCCAGTATCTCCACCCTGCACAGGTACTGCATGTCATTATATATACCCAGTGTCTCCACCCTGCACAGGCATCGCATGTCATTATATATTCCCAGTGTCTCTACCCTGCACAGGCATCCCATGTCATTATATGTCCCCAGTGTCTCCACCCTGCACAGGCATCACATGTCATTATATCCCCAGTATCTCCACCCTGCACAGCCATCGCATGTCATTATATATTCCCAGTGGCCCCACCCTGCACAGGCATCAGATGTCATTATATATCCCCAGTGGCCCCACCCTCCACAGGCATCGCCTGTCATTATATATCCCCAGTGTATCCACACTGCACAGGCATTGCATGTCCTTATATTCTCCAGTGGCCCACCCCTGCACAGGCATCGCATCTCATTATAATCCCCAGTACCTCCCTGCACAGGCATCGCATGTCATTATATATCCCCAGTGTCTCCACTCTGCACATGCATTGCATGTTATTATATATCCCCAGTGTATCCACCCTGCACAGGCATCACATTTCATTATATATCCTGAGTGTCTCCACCCTGCACAGGCATCGCATGTCATTATATCCCCAGTGTCTCCACCATGTACAGGCATCGCATGTCATTATATATCCCGAGTGTCCCCACCCTGCACACGCATTGCATGTCATTATATATCCCCAGTGTATCCACCCTGCACAGGCATTGCATGTCATTATATATCCCCAGTGTATCCACCCTGCACAGGCATTGCATGTCATTATATCCCCAGTGTCTCCACCCTGCACAGGCATCGCATCTCATTATAATCCCCCAGTGTCTCCACCCTGCACAGGCATCGCATGTCATTATATTCCCCATTGTCTCCACCCGGCACAGGCATTGCATGTCATTATATCCCCAGTGTCTCCACCCTGCACTGGAATCGCATGTCATTATATATCCCCAGTGTCCCCCCTGCACAGGCATTGCATGTCATTATATCCCCAGTGTCTCCACCCTGCACAGGCATTGCTTGTCATTATATCCCCAGTGTTTCCACCCTGTACAGGCATCACTTGTCATTATATCCCCAGTGTCTCCACCCTGCACAGGCATCGCATGTCATTATATTCCCCAGTGTCTCCACCCTCCAGAGGCAGCGCATGTCATTATATCCCCAGCGTCTCCACCCTGCACAGGCATCGCATGTCATTATATCCCCAGTGTCTCCACCCTGCACAGACATCGCATGTCTTTATATATCCCCCAGTGTCTCCACCCTGCACAGGCATCGCATGTCATTATATATCCCCAGGATCTCAACCCTGCACAGGCATCCCATGTCATTATATATCCCCAGTGTCTCCACCCTGCACAGACATCGCATGTCATTATATATCCCCAGTGTCTCCACCCTGCACAGGCATCCCATGTCATTATATATGCCCAGTGGCTCCTCCCTGCACAGGCATCACATGTCATTTTATTCCGCAGTGTCTCCACCCTCCAGAGGCAGCACATGTCATTATATCCCCAGTGTCTACACCCTGCACAGGCATCGCATGTCATTATATCCCCAGTGTCTCCACCCTGCACAGACACCCTGCACAGACATCGCATGTCTTTATATATCCCCCAGTGTCTCCATCCTGCACAGGCATCGCATGTCATTATATATCCCCAGGATCTCCACCCTGCACAGGCATCCCATGTCATTATATATCCCCAGTGTCTCCACCCTGCACAGACATTGCATGTCATTATATATCCCCAGTGTCTCCACCCTGCACAGGCATCCCATGTCATTATATATCCCCAGTGTCTCCACCCTGCACAGACATCGCATGTCATTATATATCCCCAGTGTCTCCACCCTGCACAGGCACCGCATGTCATTATATATCCCCAATGTCTCCACCCTGCACAGGCATTGCATGTCATTATATATCCCCAGTGTATCCACCCTGCACAGGCATTGCATGTCATTATATCCCCAGTGTCTCCACCCTGCACAGGCATCGCATCTCATTATAATCCCCCAGTGTCTCCACCCTGCACAGGCATCGCATGTCATTATATACCCATTGTCTCCACCCGGCACAGGCATTGCATGTCATTATATCCCGAGTGTATCCACCCTGCACTGGAATCGCATGTCATTATATATCCCAGTGTCCCCCCCTGCACAGGCATTGCATGTCATTATATCCCCAGTGTCTCCACCCTGCACAGGCATTGCTTGTCATTATATCCCCAGTGTTTCCACCCTGTACAGGCATCACATGTCATTATATCCCCACTGTCTCCACCCTGCACAGGCATCACATGTCATTATATTCCCCAGTGTCTCCACCATGCACAGGCATTGCATGTCATTAAATATCCCCAGTGTATCCAACCTGCACACGCATCTCATGCCATTATATATCCCCAATGTCTCTACCCTGCACAGGCATCGCATGTCATTATATTCCCCAGTGTCTCCACCATGCACAGGCATTGCATGTCATTAAATATCCCCAGTGTATCCACCATGCACACGCATCCCATGTCAATATATATTCCCCAGTGTCTCCACCCAGCACAGGCATTGCATGTCATTATATATCCCCAGTGTATCCACCCTGCACAGGCATTGCATGTCATTATATATCCCCAGTGGCTCCAACCTGCAAAGGCATCGCATGTCATTATATATCCCCAGTGTCTACACCCTTCACACGCATCACATGTCATTATATATCCCCAGTGTCTCCACCCTGCACAGGCACTGCATGTCATTATATATCCCCAGTGTCTCCACCCTATTATATGTGCATAGTGGCAGCACACCTGCACAGATATTGCATGTCATTATATTCCCCAGTGCCCCCCCCCCTGCACTGGCATCGCATGTCATTATATTCTGCAGCATCTCCACCCTGCACAGGCATCGCATGTTATTTTATATTCCCAGTGGCCCCACCCTGCACAGGCATTGCATGTCCTTATATTCTCCAGTGGCCCAACCCTGCACAGGCATTGCATGTCATTATATATCCCCAGTGTATCCACCTTGCACAGGCATTGCATATCCTTATATTCTCCAGTGGCCCAACCCTGCACAGGCACCGCATCTCATTATAATCCCCAGTACCTCCCTGCACAGGCATCGCATGCCATTATATATCCCCAGTGTCTCCACCCTGCGCACTCATCCCATGTCATTACATATCCCCAGTGTCTCCACCCTGCACAGGCATAGCATGTCATTATATCCCCAGTGTCTCCACCCTGCACAGGCATCGCATGTCTTTATATATCCCCCAGTGTCTCCACCCTGCACAGGCATCGCATGTCATTATATATCCCCAGTGTCTCCACCCTGCACAGGCATTGCATGTCATTATATCCCCAGTGTCTCCACCCTGCACAGGCACTGCATGTCATTATATTCTGCAGTATCTCCACCCTGCACAGGCATCCCATGTCATTATATATTTCCCAGTGTCTCCACCCTGCACAGGCATCGCATGTCATTATATATTCCCAGTGGCCCCACCCTGCACAGGCATCACATTTCATTATATATCCCCAGTGGCCCCACGCTGCACAGGCATCGATTGTCATTATATTTCCCCAGTGGCCCCACCCTGCACAGGCATCACATGTCATTATATTCCCCAGTGTCTGCACCCTGCACAGGCACCGCATGTCATTATATTCCCCAGTGTCTCCTCCCTAGACAGGCATCACATGTCATATTCCCCAGTGTCTGCACCCTGCACAGGCACCGCATATCATTATATTCCCCAGTGTCTCCACCCTGCAGAGCCATTGCTTGTCATTATATGCCCAGTGGCTCCTCCCTGCACAGGCACCGCATGTCATTATATCCCCAGTGTCTCCACCCTCCAGAGGCAGCGCATGTCATTATATTCCCCAGTGTCTCCACACTGAACAGGCATCACATGTCATATTCCCCAGTGGCTCCACCCAGCACAGGCATCACATGTCATTATATATCCCCAGTGTCTCCACCCTGTACAGGCATTGCATGTCCTTATATTCTCCAGAGGCCCAACCCTGCACAGGCATCGCATCTCATTATAATCCCCAGTACCTCCCTGCACAGGCATCGCATGCCATTATATATCCCCAGTGTCTCCACCCAGCACACGCATCCCATGTCATTACATATCCCCAGTGTCTCCACCCTGCAGAGGCATTGCTTGTCATTATATGCCCAGTGGCTCCTCCCTGCAAAGGCATCGCATGTCATTATATCCCCAGTGTCTCCACCCTGCACAGGCATCGCATGTCTTTATATATCCCCCATTGTCTCCACCCTGCACAGGCATTGCATGTCATTATATATCCCCAGTATCTCCACCCTGCACAGGCACTGCATGTCATTATATATACCCAGTGTCTCCACCCTGCACAGGCATCGCATGTAATTATATATTCCCAGTGTCTCCACCCTGCACAGGCATCGCATGTCATTATATCCCCAGTGTCTCCACCCTGCACAGGCATCGCATGTCATTATATTCCCCAGTGTCTCCACCCTCCAGAGGCAGCGCATGTCATTATATCCCCAGTGTCTCCACCCTGCACAGGCATCGCATGTCATTATATCCCCAGTGTCTCCACCCTGCACAGACATCGCATGTCTTTATATATCCCCCAGTGTCTCCACCCTGCACAGGCATCGCATGTCATTATATATCCCCAGGATCTCAACCCTGCACAGGCATCCCATGTCATTATATATCCCCAGTGTCTCCACCCTGCACAGACATCGCATGTCATTATATATCCCCAGTGTCTCCACCCTGCACAGGCATCCCATGTCATTATATATGCCCAGTGGCTCCTCCCTGCACAGGCATCACATGTCATTTTATTCCGCAGTGTCTCCACCCTCCAGAGGCAGCACATGTCATTATATCCCCAGTGTCTACACCCTGCACAGGCATCGCATGTCATTATATCCCCAGTGTCTCCACCCTGCACAGACACCGTGCACAGACATCGCATGTCTTTATATATCCCCCAGTGTCTCCACCCTTACCATGCATCGCATGTCATTATATATCCCCAGGATCTCCACCCTGCACAGGCATCCCATGTCATTATATATCCCCAGTGTCTCCACCCTGCACAGACATTGCATGTCATTATATATCCCCAGTGTCTCCACCCTGCACAAGCATCCCATGTCATTATATATCCCCAGTGTCTCCACCCTGCACAGACATCGCATGTCATTATATATCCCCAGTGTCTCCACCCTGCACAGGCACCGCATGTCATTATATATCCCCAATGTCTCCACCCTGCACAGGCATTGCATGTCATTATATATCCCCAGTGTATCCACCCTGCACAGGCATTGCATGTCATTATATCCCCAGTGTCTCCACCCTGCACAGGCATCGCATCTCATTATAATCCCCCAGTGTCTCCACCCTGCACAGGCATCGCATGTCATTATATTCCCCATTGTCTCCACCCGGCACAGGCATTGCATGTCATTATATCCCGAGTGTATCCACCCTGCACTGGAATCGCATGTCATTATATATCCCAGTGTCCCCCCCTGCACAGGCTTCACATATCATTATATCCCCAGTGTCTCCACACTGCACAGGCATCCCATGTCATTATATCCCCAGTATCTCCACCCTGCACAGGCACTGCATGTCATTATATATACCCAGTATCTCCAACCTGCACAGGCATCGCATGTCATTATATATCCCCAGTGTCTCCACCCTGCACAGGCATTGCATGTCATTATATCCCCAGTATCTCCACCCTGCACAGGCATCCCATGTCATTATATATTCCCCAGTGTCTCCACCCTGCACAGGCATCGCATGTCATTATATATTCCCAGTGGCCCCACCCTGCACAGGCATCACATGTCATTATATATCCCCAGTGGCCCCACCCTCCACAGGCATCGCATGTCATTATATATTCCCAGTGTCTCCACCCTGCACAGGCATCCCATGTCATTATATATCCCCAGTGTCTCCACCCTGCACAGGCATCGCATGTCATTATATCCCCAGTATCTCCACCCTGCACAGGTACTGCATGTCATTATATATACCCAGTGTCTCCACCCTGCACAGGCATCGCATGTCATTATATATTCCCAGTGTCTCTACCCTGCACAGGCATCCCATGTCATTATATATCCCCAGTGTCTCCACCCTGCACAGGCATCACATGTCATTATATCCCCAGTATCTCCACCCTGCACAGCCATCGCATGTCATTATATATTCCCAGTGGCCCCACCCTGCACAGGCATCAGATGTCATTATATATCCCCAGTGGCCCCACCCTCCACAGGCATCGCCTGTCATTATATATCCCCAGTGTATCCACACTGCACAGGCATTGCATGTCCTTATATTCTCCAGTGGCCCACCCCTGCACAGGCATCGCATCTCATTATAATCCCCAGTACCTCCCTGCACAGGCATCGCATGTCATTATATATCCCCAGTGTCTCCACTCTGCACATGCATTGCATGTTATTATATATCCCCAGTGTATCCACCCTGCACAGGCATCACATTTCATTATATATCCTGAGTGTCTCCACCCTGCACAGGCATCGCATGTCATTATATCCCCAGTGTCTCCACCATGTACAGGCATCGCATGTCATTATATATCCCGAGTGTCTCCACCCTGCACACGCATTGCATGTCATTATATATCCCCAGTGTATCCACCCTGCACAGGCATTGCATGTCATTATATATCCCCAGTGTATCCACCCTGCACAGGCATTGCATGTCATTATATCCCCAGTGTCTCCACCCTGCACAGGCATCGCATCTCATTATAATCCCCCAGTGTCTCCACCCTGCACAGGCATCGCATGTCATTATATTCCCCATTGTCTCCACCCGGCACAGGCATTGCATGTCATTATATCCCCAGTGTCTCCACCCTGCACTGGAATCGCATGTCATTATATATCCCCAGTGTCCCCCCTGCACAGGCATTGCATGTCATTATATCCCCAGTGTCTCCACCCTGCACAGGCATTGCTTGTCATTATATCCCCAGTGTTTCCACCCTGTACAGGCATCACATGTCATTATATCCCCAGTGTCTCCACCCTGCACAGGCATCGCATGTCATTATATTCCCCAGTGTCTCCACCCTCCAGAGGCAGCGCATGTCATTATATCTCCAGCGTCTCCACCCTGCACAGGCATCGCATGTCATTATATCCCCAGTGTCTCCACCCTGCACAGACATCGCATGTCTTTATATATCCCCCAGTGTCTCCACCCTGCACAGGCATCGCATGTCATTATATATCCCCAGGATCTCAACCCTGCACAGGCATCCCATGTCATTATATATCCCCAGTGTCTCCACCCTGCACAGACATCGCATGTCATTATATATCCCCAGTGTCTCCACCCTGCACAGGCATCCCATGTCATTATATATGCCCAGTGGCTCCTCCCTGCACAGGCATCACATGTCATTTTATTCCGCAGTGTCTCCACCCTCCAGAGGCAGCACATGTCATTATATCCCCAGTGTCTACACCCTGCACAGGCATCGCATGTCATTATATCCCCAGTGTCTCCACCCTGCACAGACACCCTGCACAGACATCGCATGTCTTTATATATCCCCCAGTGTCTCCATCCTGCACAGGCATCGCATGTCATTATATATCCCCAGGATCTCCACCCTGCACAGGCATCCCATGTCATTATATATCCCCAGTGTCTCCACCCTGCACAGACATTGCATGTCATTATATATCCCCAGTGTCTCCACCCTGCACAGGCATCCCATGTCATTATATATCCCCAGTGTCTCCACCCTGCACAGACATCGCATGTCATTATATATCCCCAGTGTCTCCACCCTGCACAGGCACCGCATGTCATTATATATCCCCAATGTCTCCACCCTGCACAGGCATTGCATGTCATTATATATCCCCAGTGTATCCACCCTGCACAGGCATTGCATGTCATTATATCCCCAGTGTCTCCACCCTGCACAGGCATCGCATCTCATTATAATCCCCCAGTGTCTCCACCCTGCACAGGCATCGCATGTCATTATATACCCATTGTCTCCACCCGGCACAGGCATTGCATGTCATTATATCCCGAGTGTATCCACCCTGCACTGGAATCGCATGTCATTATATATCCCAGTGTCCCCCCCTGCACAGGCATTGCATGTCATTATATCCCCAGTGTCTCCACCCTGCACAGGCATTGCTTGTCATTATATCCCCAGTGTTTCCACCCTGTACAGGCATCACATGTCATTATATCCCCACTGTCTCCACCCTGCACAGGCACCACATGTCATTATATTCCCCAGTGTCTCCACCATGCACAGGCATTGCATGTCATTAAATATCCCCAGTGTATCCAACCTGCACACGCATCTCATGCCATTATATATCCCCAATGTCTCTACCCTGCACAGGCATCGCATGTCATTATATTCCCCAGTGTCTCCACCATGCACAGGCATTGCATGTCATTAAATATCCCCAGTGTATCCACCCTGCACACGCATCCCATGTCATTATATATTCCCCAGTGTCTCCACCCAGCACAGGCATTGCATGTCATTATATATCCCCAGTGTATCCACCCTGCACAGGCATTGCATGTCATTATATATCCCCAGTGGCTCCAACCTGCAAAGGCATCGCATGTCATTATATATCCCCAGTGTCTACACCCTTCACACGCATCACATGTCATTATATATCCCCAGTGTCTCCACCCTGCACAGGCACTGCATGTCATTATATATCCCCAGTGTCTCCACCCTATTATATGTGCATAGTGGCAGCACACCTGCACAGATATTGCATGTCATTATATTCCCCAGTGCCCCCCCCCCTGCACTGGCATCGCATGTCATTATATTCTGCAGCATCTCCACCCTGCACAGGCATCGCATGTTATTTTATATTCCCAGTGGCCCCACCCTGCACAGGCATTGCATGTCCTTATATTCTCCAGTGGCCCAACCCTGCACAGGCATTGCATGTCATTATATATCCCCAGTGTATCCACCTTGCACAGGCATTGCATATCCTTATATTCTCCAGTGGCCCAACCCTGCACAGGCACCGCATCTCATTATAATCCCCAGTACCTCCCTGCACAGGCATCGCATGCCATTATATATCCCCAGTGTCTCCACCCTGCGCACTCATCCCATGTCATTACATATCCCCAGTGTCTCCACCCTGCACAGGCATAGCATGTCATTATATCCCCAGTGTCTCCACCCTGCACAGGCATCGCATGTCTTTATATATCCCCCAGTGTCTCCACCCTGCACAGGCATCGCATGTCATTATATATCCCCAGTGTCTCCACCCTGCACAGGCATTGCATGTCATTATATCCCCAGTGTCTCCACCCTGCACAGGCACTGCATGTCATTATATTCTGCAGTATCTCCACCCTGCACAGGCATCCCATGTCATTATATATTTCCCAGTGTCTCCACCCTGCACAGGCATCGCATGTCATTATATATTCCCAGTGGCCCCACCCTGCACAGGCATCACATTTCATTATATATCCCCAGTGGCCCCACGCTGCACAGGCATCGATTGTCATTATATTTCCCCAGTGGCCCCACCCTGCACAGGCATCACATGTCATTATATTCCCCAGTGTCTGCACCCTGCACAGGCACCGCATGTCATTATATTCCCCAGTGTCTCCTCCCTAGACAGGCATCACATGTCATATTCCCCAGTGTCTGCACCCTGCACAGGCACCGCATATCATTATATTCCCCAGTGTCTCCACCCTGCAGAGCCATTGCTTGTCATTATATGCCCAGTGGCTCCTCCCTGCACAGGCACCGCATGTCATTATATCCCCAGTGTCTCCACCCTCCAGAGGCAGCGCATGTCATTATATTCCCCAGTGTCTCCACACTGAACAGGCATCACATGTCATATTCCCCAGTGGCTCCACCCAGCACAGGCATCACATGTCATTATATATCCCCAGTGTCTCCACCCTGTACAGGCATTGCATGTCCTTATATTCTCCAGAGGCCCAACCCTGCACAGGCATCGCATCTCATTATAATCCCCAGTACCTCCCTGCACAGGCATCGCATGCCATTATATATCCCCAGTGTCTCCACCCAGCACACGCATCCCATGTCATTACATATCCCCAGTGTCTCCACCCTGCAGAGGCATTGCTTGTCATTATATGCCCAGTGGCTCCTCCCTGCAAAGGCATCGCATGTCATTATATCCCCAGTGTCTCCACCCTGCACAGGCATCGCATGTCTTTATATATCCCCCATTGTCTCCACCCTGCACAGGCATTGCATGTCATTATATATCCCCAGTATCTCCACCCTGCACAGGCACTGCATGTCATTATATATACCCAGTGTCTCCACCCTGCACAGGCATCGCATGTAATTATATATTCCCAGTGTCTCCACCCTGCACAGGCATCGCATGTCATTATATCCCCAGTGTCTCCACCCTGCACATGCATTGCATGTCTTTATAAATCCCCCAGTGTCTCCACCCTGCACAGGCATCACATGTCATTATATATCCCCAGTATCTCCACCCTGCACAGGCACTGCATTTCATTATATATACCCAGTGTCTCCACCCTGCACACGCATCACATGTAACTATATATTCCCAGTGTCTCCACCCTGCAAAGGCATCCCATGTCATAATATATTCACAGTGTCTCCACCCTGCACAGGCATCGCATGTCATTATATCCCCACTGACTCCACCCTGCACAGACATCGCATGTCATTATATATCCCCAGTGTCTCCACCCTGCACAGGCACCGCATGTCATTATATATCCCCAGTGTCTCCACCCTATTTTATGTGCATAGTGGCCGCACACCTGCACAGACATTGCATGTCATTATATTCCCCAGTGCCGCCCCCCCTGCACAGGCATTGCATGTCATTATATTCTGCAGTATCTCCACCCTGCACAGGCATCCCATGTCATTATATATCCCCAGTGTCTCCACCCTGCACAGGCATTGCATGTCATTAAATATCCCCAGTGTATCCACCCTGCACAGGCATTGCATGTCCTTATATTCTCCAGTGGCCCAACCCTGCACAGGCATCGTATCTCATTATAATCCCCAGTACCTCCATGCACAGGTATCGCATGCCATTATATATCCCCAGTGTCTCCACCCTGCACACGCATCCCATGTCATTACATATCCTCAGTGTCTCCACCCTGCACAGGCATCCCATGTCATTATATATTCCCCAGTGTCTCCACCCTGCAGAGGCATTGCTTGTCATTATATGCCCAGTGGCTCCTCCCTACACAGGCATCGCATGTCATTATATCCCCAGTGTCTCCACCCTCAAGAGGCAGCGCATGTCATTATAACCCAGTATCTCCACCCTGCACAGGCATCGCATGTCATTATATCCCCAGTGTCTCCACCCTGCACAGGCATCGCATGTCTTTATATATCCCCCAGTGTCTCAACCCTGCACAGGCATCGCATGTCATTATATCCCCAGTGACTCCACCCTGCACAGACATCGCATGTCATTATATATCCCCAGTGTCTCCACCCTGTTTTATGTGCATAGCGGCCGCACACCTGCACAGACATTGCATGTCATTATATTCCCCAGTGCCCCCCCCCTGCACAGGCATTGCATGTCATTATATTTCCCAGTGCCCCCCCTGCACAGACATTGCATGTCATTATATCCCCAGTGTCTCCACCCTGCACAGGCATCGCATGTCATTATATATTCCCAGTGGCCCCACCCTGCACAGGCATCACATTTCATTATATATCCCCAGGGCCCCACCCTGCACAGGCATCGCATGTCATTATATATTATCCAGTGGCCCCACGCTGCACAGGCATCGCATGTCATTATATATCCCCAGTGGCCCCACCCTGCACAGGCATCACATGTCATTATATTCCCTAGTGTCTCCACCCTGCACAGGCACCGCATGTCATTATATTCCCCAGTGTCTCCTCCCTAGACAGGCACGGCATGTCATTATATTCCCCAGTGTCTCCACCCTGAACAGTCATCACATGTCATATTCCCCAGTGTCTCCACCCTGCAGAGGCATTGCATATCATTATATTCCCCAGTGTCTCCACCCTGCGCAGGCATTGCATGTCCTTATATTCTCCAGTGGCCCAACCCTGCACAGGCATCGCATGTCATTATATCCCCAGTGTCTCCACCCTCAAGAGGCAGCGCATGTCATTATATCCCCAGTATCTCCACCCTGCACAGGCATCGCATGTCATTATATCCCCAGTGTCTCCACCCTGCACAGGCATCGCATGTCTTTATATATCCCCCAGTGTCTCCACCCTGCACAGGCACCGCATGTCATTATATATCCCCAGTGCCCCCCCCCCCCTGCACAGGCATTGCATGTCATTATATTCTGCAGTATCTCCACCCTGCACAGGCATCGCATGTTATTATATATTCCCAGTGGCCCCACCCTGCACAGGCATCACATTTCATTATATATCCCCAGTGGCCCCACCCTGCACAGGCATCGCATGTCATTATATATTATCCAGTGGCCCCACGCTGCACAGGCATCGCATGTCAATATATATCCCCAGTGGCCCCACCCTGCACAGGCATCACATGTCATTATATTCCCTAGTGTCTCCACCCTTCACAGGCACCGCATGTCATTATATTCCCCAGTGTCTCCTCCCTAGACAGGCACGGCATGTCATTATATTCCCCAGTGTCTCCACCCTGCACAGGCATCGCATATCATTATATTCCCCAGTGGCTCCACCCAGCACAGGCATCACATGTCATTATATATCCCCAGTGTCTCCACCCTGCACAGGCATCGCATCTCATTATAATCCCCAGTACCTCCCTGCACAGGCATTGCATGCCATTATATATCCCCAGTGTCTCCACCCTGCACACGCATCCCATGTCATTACATATCCCCAGTGTCTCCACCCTGCACAGGCATCCCATGTCATTATATATTCCCCAGTGTCTCCACCCTGCAGAGGCATTGCTTGTCATTATATGCCCAGTGGCTCCTCCCTGCACAGGCATCGCATGTCATTATATTCCCCAGTGTCTCCACCCTCCAGAGGCAGCGCATGTCATTATATCCCCAGTGTCTCCACCCTGCAAAGGCATCGCATGTTATTATATCCCCAGTGTCTCCACCCTGCACAGGCATCGCATGTTTTTATATATCCCCCAGTGTCTCCACCCTGCACAGGCATTGCATGTCATTATATATCCCCAGTATCTGCACCCTGCACAGGCACTGCATGTCATTATATATACCCAGTGTCTCCACCCTGCACAGGCACCGCATGTCATTATATTCTGCAGTGTCTCCACCCTGCACAGGCATCCCATGTCATTATATATTCCCCAGTGTCTCCAACCTGGACAGGCATCGCATGTCATTATATATCCCCAGTGGCCCTACCCTGCACAGGCATCGCATGTCATTATATATTATCCAGTGGCCCCACGCTGCACAGGCATCGCATGTCATTATATATCCCCAGTGGCCCCACCCTGCACAGGCATCACATGTCATTATATATCCCCAGTGGCCCCACCCTGCACAGGCATCACATGTCATTATATTCCCCAGTGTCTCCACCCTGCACAGACATCACACATCATTATATTCCCCAGTGTCTCCACCCTGCACAGGCACCGCATGTCATTATATTCCCCAGTGTCTCCTCCCTAGACAGGCACCGCATGTCATTATATTCCTCAGTGTCTCCACCCTGAACAGGCATCACATGTCATATTCCCCAGTGTCTCCACCCTGCAGAGGCATCGCATATCATTATATTCCCCAGTGGCTCCACCCAGCACAGGCATCACATGTCATTATATATTCCCAGTGTCTCCACCCTGCACAGGCATCGCATGTCATCATATATCCCCAGTGTCTCCACCCTGCACAGTCATCGCATGTCATTATATATCCCCAGTGTCTCCAACCTGCACAGGCATTGCATGTCATTATATATACCCAGTGTCTCCACCCTGAACAGGCATTGCATGTCATTATATATCCCCAGTGTCTCCACCCTGCACAGGCATTGCATGTCATTATATCCCTAGTGTCTCCACCCTGCACAGGCATTGCATGTCATTATTTCCCCAGTGTCTCCACCCTGCACAGGCACCGCATGTCATTATATATCCCCAGTGTTCCCACCCTGCACAGGCACTGCATGTCATTATATATTTCCAGTGGCCCCACCCTGCACAGGCATCGCATGTCATTATATCCCCAGTGTCTCCACCCTGCACAGGCATCGCATGTCTTTATAAATCCCCCAGTGTCTCCACCCTGCACAGGCATCGCATGTCATTATATATCCCCAGTATCTCCACCCTGCACAGGCACCGCATGTCATTATATATACCCAGTGTCTCCACCCTGCACAGACATCGCATGTAATTATATATTCCTTAGTGTCTCCACCCTGCAAAGGCATCCCATGTCATTATATATTCCCAGTGTCTCCACCCTGCACAGGCATCGCATGTCATTATATCCCCAGTGTCTCCACCCTGCAAAGGCATCCCATGTCATTATATATACCCTGCGTCTCCACCCTGCACAGGCATCGCATGTAATTATATATTCCCAGTGTTTCCACCCTGCAAAGGCATCCCATGTCATTATATATTCCCAGTGTCTCCACCCTGCACAGGCATCGCATGTCATTATATATTACCAGTGTCTCCACCCTGCAGAGGCATCGCATGTCATTATATCCCCAGTGTCTCCACCCTGCACAGACATCGCATGTCATTATATATCCCCAGTGTCTCCACCCTGCACAGGCACCGCATGTCATTATATATCCCCAGTGTCTCCACCCTGCACAGGCATCGCATGTCATTATATATTATCCAGTGGCCTCACGCTGCACAGGCATTGCATGTCATTATATATCCCCAGTGGCCCCACCCTGCACAGGCATCACATGTCATTATATTCCCCAGTGTCTCCACCCTGCACAGGCACTGCATGTCATTATATTCCCCAGTGTCTCCTCCCTAGACAGGCACCGCATGTCATTATATTCCCCAGTGTCTCCACCCTGAACAGGCATCACATGTCATATTCCCCAGTGTCTCCACCCTGCAGAGGCATCGCATATCATTATATTCCCCAGTGGTTCCACCCAGCAGAGGCATCACATGTCATTATATATCCCCAGTGTCTCCACCCTGCACAGGCATTGCATGTCCTTATATTCTCCAGTGGACCAACCCTGCACAGGCATCGCATCTCATTATAATCCCCAGTACCTCCCTGCACAGGCATCGCATGCCATTATATATCCCCAGTGTCTCCACCCTGCACACGCATCCCGTGTCATTACATATCCCCAGTGTCTCCACCCTGCACAGGCATCCCATGTCATTATATATTCCCCAGTGTCTCCACCCTGCAGAGGCATTGCTTGTCATTATATGCCCAGTGTCTCCTCCCTGCACAGGCATCGCATGTCATTATATTCCCCAGTGTCTCCATCCTCCAGAGGCAGCACATGTCATTATATCCCCAGTGTCTCCACCCTGCAAAGGCATCGCATGTCATTATATCCCCAGTGTATCCACCCTGCACAGGCATCGCATGTCTTTATATATCCCCCAGTGTCTCCACCCTGCACAGGCATTGCATGTCATTATATATCCCCAGTATCTCCACCCTGCACAGGCACTGCATGTCATTATATATACCCAGTGTCTCCACCCTGAACAGGCATCGCATGTAATTATATATTCCCAGTGACTCCACCCTGCAAAGGCATCCCATGTCATTAAATATTCCCAGTGTCTCCACTCTGCACAGGCATCGCATGTCATTATATCCACAGTGTCTCCACCCTGCACAGACATCGCATGTCATTATATATCCCCAGTGTCTCCACCCTGCACAGGCACCGCATGTCATTATATATCCCCAGTGTCTCCACCCTGTTTTATGTGCATAGTACCCCCCCCTGCACAGGCATTGCATGTCATTATATATTCCCCAGTGTCTCCACCCTGCACAGGCATCGCATGTCATTATATATTCCCAGTGGCCCCACCCTGCACAGGCATCACATTTCATTATATATTCCCAGTGGCCCCACCCTGCACAGGCATCGCATGTCATTATATATTCCCAGTGGCCCCACCCTGCACAGGCATCACATGTCATTATATATTATCCAGTGGCCCCACGCTGCACAGGCATCGCATGTCATTATATATCCCCAGTGGCCCCACCTTGCACAGGCATCACATGTCATTATATTCCCCAGTGTCTCCACCCTGCACAGGCACTGCATGTCATTATATTCCCCAGTGTCTCCTCCCTAGACAGGCACCTCATTCATTATATTCCTCAGTGTCTCCACCCTGAACAGGCGTCACATGTCATATTCCCCAGTGTCTCCACCCTGCAGAGGCATCGCATATCATTATATTCCCCAGTGGCTCCACCCGGCACAGGCATCACATGTCATTATATATCCCCAGTGTCTCCACCCTGCACAGGCATCGCATGTCATTATATATCCCCAGTGTCTCCACACTGCACAGTCATTGCATGTCATTATATATCCCCAGTGTCTCCAACCTGCACAGGCATTGCATGTCATTATATATCCCCAGTGTCTCCACCCTGCACAGGCATTGCATGTCATTATATATCCCCAGTGTCTCCACCCTGCACAGGCATTGCATGTCATTATATACCCAGTGTCTCCACCCTGCACGGGCATTGCATGTCATTTTTTCCCCAGTGTCTCCAACCTGCACAGGCACCACATGTCATTATATATCCCCAGTGTTCCCACCCTGCACAGGCACTGCATGTCATATATTTCCAGTGGCCCCACCCTGCACAGGCATCGCATGTCATTATATACCCAGTGTCTCCACCCTGCAAAGGCATCGCATGCCATTATATATCCCCAGTATCACCACCCTGCACAGGCACTGCATGTCATTATATATACCCAGTGTCTCCACCCTGCACAGGCATTGCATGTAATTATATATTACTTAGTGTCTCCACCCTGCAAAGGCACCCCATGTCATTATATATTCCCAGTCTCTCCACCCTGCACAGGCATCGCATGTCATTATATCCCCAGTGTCTCCACCCTGCAAAGGCATCCGATGTCATTATATATACCCAGTGTCTCCACCCTGCACAGGCATCGCATGTAATTATATATTCCCAGTGTCTCCACCCTGCAAAGGCATCCCATGTCATTATATATTCCCAGTGTCTCCACCCTGCACAGGCATCGCATGTCATTATATCCCCAGTGTCTCCACCATGCACAAACATCGCATGTCATTATATATCCCCAGTGTCTCCACCCTGCACAGGCACCGTATGTCATTATATATCCCCAGTGTCTCCACCCTGCACAGACATTGCATGTCATTATATTCTGCAGTATCTCCACCCTGCACGCATCCCATGTCATTATATTCCACAGTGTCTAAATCCTCCAGAGGCAGCGCATGTCATTATATCCCCAGTGTCTCCACCCTGCACAGGCATCGCATGTCATTATATCCCCAGTGTCTCCACCCTGCACAGGCATCGCATGTCTTTATATATCCCCCAGTGTCTCCACCCTGCACAGGCATCGCATTTCATTATATGTCCCCAGTATCTCCACCCTGCACAGGCACTGCATGTCATTATATATACCCAGTGTCTCCACCCTGCACAGGCATCGCATGCCATTATATATCCCCAGTGTCTCCACCCTGCACACGCATTGCATGTCCTTATATTCTCCAGTGGCCCAACCCTGCACAGGCATCGCATCTCATTATAATCCCCAGTACCTCCCTGCACAGGCATCGCATGTAATTATATATTCCCAGTGTCTCCACCCTGCAAAGGCATCCCATGTCATTATATATTCCCAGTGTCTCCACCCTGCACAGGCATCGCATGTCATTATATCCCCAGTGTCTCCACCCTGCACAGACATCGCATGTCATTATATATCCCCAGTGTCTCCACCCTGCACAGGCACCGCATGTCATTATATATCCCCAGTGTCTCCACCCTGCACAGGCACCGCATGTCATTATATTCTGCAGTGTCTCCACCCTGCACAGGCATCCCATGTCATTATATATTCCCCAGTGTCTCCAACCTGGACAGGCATCGCATGTCATTATATATCCCCAGTGGCCCTACCCTGCACAGGCATCGCATGTCATTATATATTATCCAGTGGCCCCACGCTGCACAGGCATCGCATGTCATTATATATCCCCAGTGGCCCCACCCTGCACAGGCATCACATGTCATTATATTCCCCAGTGTCTCCACCCTGCACAGGCAGCGCATGTCATTATATTCCCCAGTGTCTCCACCCTGAGCAGCTATCACATGTCATATTCCCCAGTGTCTCCACCCTGCATAGGCATCGCATTTCACTAGATATCCCCAGTGTCTCCACCTGCACAGGCATCTCATGTCATTATATATCCCCAGTGTCGCCACCCTGCACAGGCATTGCATGTCATTATATATCCCCAGTGTCTCCACCCTCCACAGGCATCGCATGTCATTTTATATCCCCAGTGTCTCCACCCTGCACAGGCATTGCATGTCATTATATATCCCCAGTGTCTCCACCCTACACAGGCATCACATGTCATTATATATCCCCAGTGTCTCCACCATGCACAGGCATCGCATGTTATTATATATCCCCAGTGTCTCCACCCTGCACAGGCATTGCATGTCATTATTTCCCCAGTGTCTCCACCCTGCAAAGGCACCGCATGTCATTATATATCCCCAGTGTTCCCACCCTGCACAGGCACTGCATGTCATTATATATTTCCAGTGGCCCCACCCTGCACAGGCATCGCATGTCATTATATCCCCAGTGTCTCCACCCTGCACAGACATCGCATGTCATTATATATCCCCAGTGTCTCCACCCTGCACAGGCATCGCATGTCATTATATGTCCCCAGTGGCCCCACCCTGCACAGGCATCACATGTCATTATATTCCCGAGTGTCTCTACCCTGCACAGACACCGCATGTCATTATATTCCCCAGTGTCTCCTCCCTAGACAGGCACCGCATGTCATTATATTCCCCAGTGTCTCCACCCTGAACAGGCATCACATGTCATATTCCCCAGTGTCTCCACCCTGCAGAGGCATCGTATATCATTATATTCCCCAGTGGCTCCACCCAGCACAGGCATCACATGTCATTATATATCCCCAGTGTCTCCACCCTGCACAGGCATCGCATGTCATTATATATCCCCAGTGTCTCCACCCTGCACAGGCATTGCATGTCATTATATATCCTCAGTGTCTCCACCCTGCACAGGCATTGCATGTCATTATATATCCCTAGTGTCTCCACCCTGCACAGGCATCGCATGTCATTATATATCCCCAGTGTCTCCACCCTGCACAGGCATTGCATGTCATTATATCCCCAGTGTCTCCACCCTGCACAGGCACCGCATGTCATTATATATCCCCAGTGTCCCCACCCTGCACAGGCACTGCATGTCATTATATATTTCCAGTGGCCCCAACCTGCACAGGCATCACATGTCATTATATATCCCCAGTATCTCCACACTGCACAGGCACTGCATGTCATTATATATCCCCAGTGTCTCCACCCTGCACAGGCATTGCATGTCATTATATCCCCAGTGTCTCCACCCTGCACAGCCATCGCATGTCATTATATTCCCAATTGTCTCCACCCTGCACAGGCATCGCATGTCATTATATCCCCAGTGTCTCCACCCTGCACTGGAATCACATTTCATTATATATCCCAAGTGTCTCCACCGTGCACAGGCATCGCATGTCATTATATATCCACAGTGTCCCCCCCTGCACAGGCATTGCATGTCATCATATCCCCAGTGTCTTCACCCTGCACAGGCATTGCTTGTCATTATATCCCCAGTGTTTCCACCCTGTACAGGCATCACATGTCATTATATCCCTAGTGTCTCCACCCTGCACAGGCATCGCATGTCCTTATATTCCCCAGTGTCTCCACCATGCACAGGCATTGCATGTCATTATATCCCCAGTGTCTCCACCCTGCACAAGCATCGCATGTCATTATATAGCCCCAGTGTCTCCACCCTGCACAGGCATTGCATGTCATTATATATCCCCAGTGTCTCCACCCTGCACAGGCATCGCATGTCATTATATATCCCCAGTGTCTCCACCCTGCACAGGCATCGCATGTCATTATATCCCCAGTGTCTCCACCCTGCACAGGCATCGCATGTCATTATATCCCCAGTGTTTCCACCCTGCACAGGCATTGCATGTCATTACATATCCCCAGTGTCTCCCCCCTGCTCAGGCATTGCATGTCATTATATATCCCCAGTGTATCCACCCTGCACAGGCATCGCATGTCATTATATTCTCCAGTGGCCCAACCCTGCACAGGCATCGCATGTTATTATATATCCCCAGTGTCTCCACCCTGCACAGGCATTGCATGTCATAATATATCCCCAGTGTCTCCACCCTGCACTGGCATTGCATTTCATTATATATCCCCAGTGTATCCACCCTGCACAGGCATTGCATGTCATTATATCCCCAGTGTCTCCACCCTGCACAGGCATTGCATGTCATTATATTCCCCATTGTATCCACCCTGCACAGGCATCGCATGTCATTATATCCCTAGTGTCTCCACCCTGCACTGGAATCACATGTCATTATATATCCCCAGTGTCCCCCCCTGCACAGGCATTGCTTGTGATTATATCCCCAGTGTTTCCACCCTGTACAGGCATCACATGTAATTATATCCCCAGTGTCTCCACCCTGCACAGGCATCACATGTCATTATATTCCCCAGTGTCTCCACCATGCACAGGCATTGCATGTCAATAAATATCCCCAGCGTATCCAACCTGCACACGCATTGCATGCCATTATATATCCCCAGTGTCTCTACCCTGCACAGGCATCGCATGTCATTATATTCCCCAGTGTCTCCACCCTGCACAGGCATTGCATGTCATTAAATATCCCCAGTGTATCCACCCTGCACACACATCCCATGTCATTATATATTCCCCAGTGTCTCCACCCTGCAGAGGCATTGCTTGTCATTATATGCCCAGTGGCTCCTCCCTACACAGGCATTACATGTCATTATATTCCCCAGTGTCTCCACCCTCCAGAGGCCGCGCATGTCATTATATCCCCAGTGTCTCCACACTGCACAGGCATCGCATGTCATTATATCCCCAGTGTCTCCACCCTGCACAGACATTGCATGCCTTTATATATCCCCCAGTGTCTCCACCCTGCACAGGCATCGCATGTCATTATATATCCCCAGGATCTCCACCCTGCACAGGCACTGCATGTCATTATATATACCCAGTGTCTCCACCCTGCACAGGCATCGCATGTCATTATATATTCCCAGTGTCTCCACCTTGCACAGGCATCCCATGTCATTATATATCCCCAGTGTCTCCACCCTGCACAGACATCGCATGTCATTATATATCCCCAGTGTCTCCACCCTGCACAGGCACCACATGTCATTATATATTCCGAGTGTCTCCACCCTGCACAGGCATTGCATGTCATTATATATCCCCAGTGTATCCACCCTGCACAGGCATTGCATGTCCTTATATTCTCCAGTGGCCCAACCCTGCACAGGCATTGCGTCTCATTATAATCCCCAGTACCTCCCTGCACAGGCATCGCATGCCATTATATATCCCCAGTGTCTCCACCCTGCGCAGGCATTGCATGTCATTATATATCCCCAGTGTATCCACCCTGCACATGCATCCCATGTCATTATATATCCCCAGTGTCTCCACCCTATTATATGTGCATAGTGGTCGCACACCTGCACAGAAATTGCATGTCATTATATTCCCCAGTGCCCCCCCATGCACAGGCATTGCATGTCATTATAGTCTGCAGTATCTCCACCCTCCACATTTATCCCATGTCATTATATATTCCCCAGTGTCTCCACCCTGCACAGGCATCGCATGTCATAATATATTCCCAGTGGCCCCATCCTGCACAAGCATTGCATGTCATTATATATCCCCAGTGTATCCACCCTGCACAGGCATTGCATGTCCTTATATTCTCCAGTGGCCCAACCCTGCACAGGCATCGCATCTCATTATAATCCCCAGTACCTCCCTGCACAGTCATCGCATGCAATTATATATCCCCAGTGTCTCCACCCTGCACAGGCATTGCATGCCATTATATATCCCCAGTGTATCCACCCTGAACACGCATCCCATGTCATTACATATCCCCAGTGTCTCCACCCTGCACAGGCATCCCATGTCATTATATATTCCCCAGTGTCTCCACCCTGCAGAGGCATTGCTTGTCAATATATGCCCAGTGGCTCCTCCCTGCACAGGCATCGCATGTCATTATATTCCGCAGTGTCTCCAGCCTCCAGAGGCAGCGCATGTCATTATATCCCCAGTGTCTCCACCCTGCACAGGCATCGCATGTCATTATATCCCCAGTGTCTCCACCCTGCACAGGCATTGCATGTCTTTATATATCCGCCAGTGTCTCCACCCTGCACAGGCATCGCATGTCATTATATATCCCCAGTATCTCCACCCTGCACAGGCACTGCATGTCATTATATATACCCAGTGTCTCCACCCTGCACAGGCATCGCATGTAATTATATATTCCCAGTGTCTCCACCCTGCAAAGGCATCCCATGTCATTATATATAACCCAGTGTCTCCAACCTGCACAGGCATCGCATGTCATTATATCCCCAGTGTCTCCACCCTGCACAGACATTGCATGTCATTATATATCCCCAGTGTCTCCACCCTGCACAGGCACCGCATGTCATTATATATCCCCAGTGTCTCCACCCTGTTTTATGTGCATAGTGGCTGCACACCTGCACAGACATTGCATGTCATTATATTCCCCAGTGCCCCCCCTGCACAGGCATTGCATGTCATTATATTCTGCAGTATCTCCACCCTGCACAGGCATCCCATGTTATTATATATTCCCCAGTGTCTCCACCCTACACAGGCATCGCATGTCATTATATATTCCCAGTGGCCCCACCCTGCACAGGCATCACATTTCATTATATATCCCCAGTGGCCCCACCCTGCACAGGCATCACATGTCATTATATTCCCCAGTGCCCCCCCTGCACAGGCATTGCATGTCATTATATTCTGCAGTATCTCCACCCTGCACAGGCATCCCATGTTATTATATATTCCCCAGTGTCTCCACCCTACACAGGCATCGCATGTCATTATATATTATCCAGTGGCCCCACCCTGCACAGGCATCGCATGTCATTATATATCCCCAGTGGCCCCACCCTGCACAGGCATCACATGTCATTATATTCCCCAGTGTCTCCACCCTGCACAGGCACCGCATGCCATTATATTCCCCAGTGTCTCCTCCCTAGACAGGCACCGCATGTCATTATATTCCCCAGTGTCTCCACCTTGAACAGGCATCACATGTCATATTCCCCAGTGTCTCCACCCTGCAGAGGCATCGCATATCATTATATTCCCCAGTGGTTCCACCCAGCACAGGCATC
Organism: Ambystoma mexicanum; assembly: GCF_040938575.1. Classification (NCBI taxonomy): domain Eukaryota; kingdom Metazoa; phylum Chordata; class Amphibia; order Caudata; family Ambystomatidae; genus Ambystoma; species Ambystoma mexicanum. The sequence goes on along the minus strand of NC_090924.1, from coordinate 1,461,351,949 downwards.
ACATGTCATTATATATCCCCCATGTCTTCACCCTGCACAGGCATTGCATGTCATTATATCCCCAGTGTCTCCACCCTGCACAGGCATCGCATGTCATTATATATCCCCAGTGTCTCCACCCTGCACAGGCATCGCATGTCATTATATATCCCCAGTGTCTCCACCCTGCACAGGCATTGCATGTCATTATTTCCCCAGTGTCTCCACCCTGCACAGGTATCGCATGTCATTATATCCCCAGTGGCCCCACCCTGCACAGGCATCGCATGTCATTATATCCCCAGTGTCTCCACCCTGCACAGGCATCGCATGTCTTTATATATCCCCCAGTGTCTCCATCCTGCACAGGCACCGCATGTCATTATATATCCCCAGTGTCCCCACCCTGCACAGGCACTGCATGTCATTATATATTTCCAGTGGCCCGACCCTGCACAGGCATCACATGTCATTATATATCCCCAGTATCTCCACACTGCACAGGCACTGCATGTCATTATATATCCACAGTGTCTCCACCCTGCACAGGCATTGCATGTCATTATATCCCCAGTGTCTCCACCCTGCACAGCCATCGCATGTCATTATATGCCCCATTGTCTCCACCCTGCACAGGTATCGCATGTCATTATATCCCCAGTGTCTCCACCCTGCACTGGAATCGCATTTCATTATATATCCCAAGTGTCTCCACCCTGCACAGGCATTGCATGTCATTATATATCCCCAGTGTCCCCCCTGCACAGGCATTGCATGTCATTATATCCCCAGTGTCGTCACCCTGCACAGGCATTGCTTGTCATTATATCCCCAGTGTTTCCACCCTGTACAGACATCACATGTCATTATATCCCCAGTGTATCCACCCTGCACAGGCATCACATGTCATTATATATCCCCAGTGTCTCCACCCTGCACAGGCATCGCATGTCATTATATATCTCCAGCGTCTCCACCCTGCACAGGCATCGCATGTCATTATATATCCCCAGTGTCTCCACCCTGCACAGGCATCGCATGTCATTATATCCCCAGTGTCTCCACCCTGCACAGGCATTGCATGTCATTATATCCCCAGTGTTTCCACCCTGCACAGGCATCGCATGTCATTACATATCCCCAGTGTCTCCCCCCTGCACAGGCATCGCATGTCATTATATATCCCCAGTGTCTCCACCCTGCACAGGCATCGCATGTCATTATATTCTCCAGTGGCCCAACCCTGCACAGGCATCGCATGTTATTATATATCCCCAGTGTCTCCACCCTGCACAGGCATTGCATGTCATAATATATCCCCAGTGTCTCCACCCTGCACTGGCATTGCATTTAATTATATCCCCAGTGTCTAGACCCTGCACAGGCATCGCATCTCATTATAATCCCCCAGTGTCTCCACCCTGCACAGGCATCGCATGTCATTATATTCCCCATTGTCTCCACCCTGCACAGGCATTGCATGTCATTATATCCCCAGTGTCTAGACCCTGCACAGGCATCGCATCTCATTATAATCCCCCAGTGTCTCCACCCTGCATAGGCATCGCATGTCATTATATTCCCCATTGTCTCCACCCTGCACAGGCATCGCATGTCATTATATATCCCCAGTGTCTCCACCCTGCACAGGCATCGCATGTTATTATATGTCCCCAGTTTCTCCCCCCTGCACAGGCATCGCATGTCATTATATTCTCCAGTCGCCCAACCCTGCACAGGCATCGCATGTTATTATATATCCCCAGTGTATCCACCGTGCACAGGCATTGCATGACATTATATCCCCTGTGTCTCCACCCTGCACAGGCATCGCATGTCATTATATCCCCAGTTTCTCCACCCTGCACTGCATTCACATGTCATTATATATCCCCAGTGTCTCCACCCTGCACAGGCATTACTTGTGATTATATCCCCAGTGTTTCCACCCTGTACAGGCATCACATGTCATTATATCCCCAGTGTCTCCACCCTGCACAGGCATCGCATGTCATTATATTCTCCAGTGTCTCCACCATGCACAGGCATTGCATGTCATTAAATATCCCCAGTGCATCCAACCTGCACACGCATCGCATGCCATTATATATCCCCAGTGTCTCTACCCTGCACAGGCATCGCATGTCATTATATTCCCCAGTGTCTCCACCCTGCACAGGCATTGCATGTCATTAAATATCACCCTGCACACGCATCCCATGTCATTATATATTCCCCAGTGTCTCCACCCTGCAGAAGCATTGCTTGTCATTATATGCCCAGTGGCTCCTCCCTGCACAGGCATCACATGTCATTATATTCCCCAGTGTCTCCACCCTCCAGAGGCAGCGCATGTCATTATATCCCCAGTGTCTCCACCCTGCACAGGCATCGCATGTCATTATATCCCCAGTGTCTCCACCCTGCACAGACATCGCATGCCTTTATATATCCCCCAGTGTCTCCACCCTGCGCAGGCATCGCATGTCATTATATATCCCCAGGATCTCCACCCTGCACCGGCACTGCATGTCACTATATATACCCAGTGTCTCCACCCTGCACAGGCATCGCATGTCATTATATATTCCCAGTGTCTCCACCCTGCTCAGGCATCCCATGTCATTATATATCCCCAGTGTCTCCACCCTGCACAGACATCGCATGTCATTATATATCCCCAGTGTCTCCACCCTGCACAGACATTGCATGTCATTATATATCCCCAGTGTATCCACCCTGCACAGGCATTGCATGTCATTATATATCCCCAGTGTATCCACCCTGCACACGCATCCCATGTCAATATAAATTCCCAGTGTCTCCACCCTGCACAGACATCGCATGTCATTATATATCCCCAGTGTCTCCACCCTGCACAGGCACCACATGTCATTATATATCCCCAGTGTCTCCACCCTATTATATGTGCATAGTGGCCGCACACCGGCACAGAAATTGCACGTCATTATATTCCCCAGTGCCCCCCCCCCCTGCACAGGCATTGCATGTCATTATAGTCTGCAGTATCTCCACCCTGCACAGGCATCCCATGTCATTATATATTCCCCAGTGTCTCCACCCTGCACAGGCATCGCATGTCATAATATATTCCCAGAGGCCCCACCCTGCACAGGCATTGCATGTCATTATATATCCCCAGTGTATCCACCCTGCACAGGCATTGCATGTCCTTATATTCTCCAGTGGCCCAGCCCTGCACAGGCATCGCATCTCATCATAATCCCCAGTACCTCCCTGCACAAGCATCACATGCCATTATATATCCCCAGTGTCTCCACCCTGCACAGGCATTGCATGTCATTATATATTCCCAGTGTATCCACCCTGCACACACATCCCATGTCATTAACTATCCCCAGTGTCTCCACCCTGCACAGGCATCCCATGTCATTATATATTCCCCAGTGTCTCCACCCTGCAGAGGCATTGCTTGTCATTATATGCCCAGTGGCTCCTCCCTGCACAGGCATCGCATGTCATTATATTCCCCAGTGTCTCCACCCTCCAGAGGCAGCGCATGTCATTATATCCCCAGTGTCTCCACCCTGCACAGGCATCGCATGTCTTTATATATCCCCCAGTGTCTCTACCCTGCACAGGCATCGCATGTCATTATATATCCCCAGTATCTCCACCCTGCACAGGCACTGCATGTCATTATATATACCCAGTGTCTCCACCCTGCACAGGCATCACATGTAATTATATATTCCCAGTGTCTCCACCCTGCAAAGGCATCCCATGTCATTATATATCCCCAGTGTCTCCACCCTGCACAGACATTGCATGTCATTATATATCCCCAGTGTCTCCACCCTGCACAGGCACCGCATGTCATTATATATCCCCAGTGTCTCCACCCTGCACAGACATTGCATGTCATTATATATCCCCAGTGTCTCCACCCTGCACAGGCACCGCATGTCATTATATATCCCCAGTGTCTCCACCCTCTTTTATGTGCATAGTGGCCGCACACCTGCACAGACATTGCATGTCATTATATTCCCCAGTGCCCCCCCTGCACAGGCATTGCATATCATTATATTCTGCAGTATCGCCACCCTGCACAGGCATCCCATGTCATTATCTATTCCCCAGTGTCTCCACCCTGCACAGGCATTGCATGTCATTATATATTCCCAGTGGCCCCACTCTGCACAGGCATCACATTTCATTATATATCCCCAGTGGCCCCACCCTGCACAGGCATCGCATGTCATATATTATCCAGTGGCCCCACCCTGCACAGGCATCGCATGTCATTATATATCCCCAGTGGCCCCACCCTGCACAGGCATCACATTTCATTATATATCCCCAGTGGCCCCACCCTGGACAGGCATCACATGTCATTATATTCCCCAGTGTCTCCACCCTGCACAGGCATCACATGTCATTATATTCCCCAGTGTCTCCACCCTGCACAGGCACCGCATGTCATTATATTCCCCAGTGTCTCCTCCCTAGACAGGCACCACATGTCATTATATTCCCCAGTGTCCCCACCCTGAACAGGCATCACATGTCATTATATTCCCCAGTGTCTCCACCCTGCACAGGCACCACATGTCATTATATTCCCCAGTGTCTCCTCCCTAGACAGGCACCACATGTCATTATATTCCCCAGTGTCTCCACCCTGAACAGGCATCACATGTCATATTCCCCAGTGTCCACCCTGCACAGGCATTGCATGTCATTATATATTCCCAGTGGCCCCACCCTGCACAGGCATCACATTTCATTATATATCCCCAGTGGCCCCTCCCTGCACAGGCATCGCATGTCATTATATATTATCCAGTGGCCCCACCCTGCACAGGCATCGCATGTCATTATATATCCCCAGTGGCCCCAACCTGCACAGGCATCACATGTCATTATATTCCCAGTGTCTCCACCCTGCACAGGCACCGCATGTCATTATATTCCCCAGTGTCTCCTCCCTAGACAGGCACCACATGTCATTATATTCCCCAGTGGCTCCACCCAGCACAGGCATCACATGTCATTATATATCCCCAGTGTCTCCACCCTGCACAGGCATCGCATGTCATTATATATCCCCAGTGTCTCCACCCTGCACAGGCATTGCATGTCATTATATATCCCCAGTGTCTCCACCCTGCACAGGCATTGCATGTCATTATATATCCCCAGTGTCTCCACCCTGCACAGGCATTGCATGTCATTATATCCCCAGTGTCTCCACCCTGCACAGTCATATCATGTCATTATATATCCCCAGTGTCTCCACCCTGCACAGGCATCGCATGTCATTATATATCCCCAGTGTCTCCACCCTGCACAGGCATTGCATGTCATTATTTCCCCAGCGTCTCCACCCTGCACAGGCACCGCATGTCATTATATATCCCCAGTGTTCCCACCCTGCACAGGCACTGCATGTCATTATATATTTCTAGTGGCCCCACCCTGCACAGGCATCGCATGTCATTATATCCCCAGTGTCTCCACCCTGCACAGGCATCGCATGTCTTTATATATCCCCCAGTGTCTCCACCCTGCACAGGCACTGCATGTCATTATATATCCCCAGTGTCCCCACCCTGCACAGGCACTGCATATTATTATATATTTCCAGTGGGCCCACCCTGCACAGGCATCACATGTCATTATATATCCCCAGTAACTCCACACTGCACAGGCACTGCATGTCATTATATATCCCCAGTGTCTCCACCCTGCACAGGCATTGCATGTCATTATATCCCCAGTGTCTCCACCCTGCACAGCCATTGCATGTCATTATATTCCCCATTGTCTCCACCCTGCACAGGCATCGCATGTCATTATATCCCCAGTGTCTCCATCCTGCACTGGAATCGTATTTCATTATATATCCCAAGTGTCTCCACCCTGCACAGGCATCGCATGTCATTATATATCCCCAGTGTCCCCCCCTGCACAGGCATTGCATGTCATTATATCCCCAGTGTCTTCACCCTGCACAGGCATTGCTTATCATTATAACCCCAGTGTTTCCACCCTGTACAGACATCACATGTCATTATATCCCCAGTGTATCCACCCTGCACAGGCATCGCATGTCATTATATATCCCCAGTGTCTCCACCCTGCACAGGCATCACATGTCATTATATATCCCCAGCGTCTCCACCCTGCACAGGCATCGCATGTCATTATATATCCCCAGTGTCTCCACACTGCACAGGCATCGCATGTCATTATATCCCCAGTGTCTCCAACCTGCACAGGCATTGCATGTCATTATATCCCCAGTGTTTCCACCCTGCACAGGCATCACATGTCATTACATATCCCCAGTTTCTCCCCCTGCACAGGCATCGCATGTCATTATATATCCCCAGTGTCTCCACCCTGCACAGGCATTGCATGTCATTATATATCACCAGTGTATCCACCCTGCACAGGCATCGCATGTCATTATATTCTCCAGTGGCCCAACCCTGCACAGGCATCGCATGTTATTATATATCCCCAGTGTCTCCACCCTGCACAGGCATTGCATGTCATAATATATCCCCAGTGTCTCCACCCTGCACTGGCATTGCATTTAATTATATATCCCCAGTGTATCCACCCTGCACAGGCATTGCATGTCATTATATCTCCAGTGTCTCCACCCTGCACAGGCATCGCATCTCATTATAATCCCCCAGTGTCTCCACCCTGCACAGGCATCGCATGTCATTATATTCCCCATTGTCTCCACCCTGCACAGGCATCGCATGTCATTATAATCCCAGTGTCTCCACCCTGCACAGGCATCGCATGTCATTATATATCCCCAGTGTCTTCACCCTGCACAGGCATCGCATGTCATTATATATCCCCAGTGTCTCCACCCTGAACAGGCATTGCATGTCATTATATATCCCCAGTGTCTCCAACCTGCACAGGCATTGCATGTCATTATATATCCCCAGTGTCTCCACCCTGCACAGGCATTGCATGTCATTATATCCCCAGTGTCTCCACCCTGCACAGGCATAGCATGTCATTATATATCCCCAGTGTCTCCACCCTGCACAGGCATTGCATGTCATTATATATCCCCAGTGTCTCCACCCTGCACATGCATTGCATGTCATTATTTCCCCAGTCTCTCCACCATGCACAGGCACCGCATGTCATTATATATCCCCAGTGTTCCCACCCTGCACAGGCACTGCATGTCATTATATATTTCCAGTGGCCCCACCCTGCACAGGCATCACATGTCATTATATCCCCCAGTGTCTCCACCCTGCACAGGCACCGCATGTCATTATATATCCCCAGTGTCCCCACCCTGCACAGGCACTGCATGCTATTATATATTTCCAGTGGCCCCACCCTGCACAGGCATCACATGTCATTATATATCCCCAGTATCTCCACACTGCACAGGCAATGCATGTCATTATATATCCACAGAGTCTCCACCCTCCACAGGCATTGCATGTCATTATATCCCCAGTGTCTCCACCCTGCACAGGCATCCCATGTCATTATATATCCCCAGTGTCTCCACCCTGCACAGGCATCGCATGTCATTATATATCCCCAGCGTCTCCACCCTGCACAGGCATCGCATGTCATTATATATCCCCATTGTCTCCACACTGCACAGACATCGCATGTCATTATATCCCCAGTGTCTCCATCCTGCACAGGCATCGCATGTCATTATATCCCCAGTGTTTCCACCCTGCACAGGCATCACATGTCATTACATATCCCCAGTTTCTCCACCCTGCACAGGCATCGCATGTCATTATATATCCCCAGTGTCTCCACCCTGCACAGGCATTGCATGTCATTATATATCACCAGTGTATCCACCCTGCACAGGCATCGCATGTCATTATATTCTCCAGTGGCTCAACCCTGCACAGGCATCGCATGTTATTATATATCCCCAGTGTCTCCACCCTGCACAGGCATTGCATGTCATAATATATCCCCAGTGTCTCCACCCTGCACTGGCATTGCATTTAATTATATATCCCCAGTGTATCCACCCTGCACAGGCATTGCATGTCATTATATCTCCAGTGTCTCCACCCTGCACAGGCATCGCATCTCATTATAATCCCCCAGTGTCTCCACCCTGCACAGGCATCGCATGTCATTATATTCCCCATTGTCTCCACCCTGCACAGGCATCGCATGTCATTATAATCCCAGTGTCTTCACCCTGCACTGGAATCGCATGTCATTATATATCCCCAGCGTCTCCACCCTGCACAGACATTGCATGTCATTATATATCCCCAGTGTCTCCACCCTGCACAGGCATTGCATGTCATTATATCCCCAGTGTCTCCACCCTGCACAGCCATCGCATGTCATTATATTCCCCATTGTCTCCACCCTGCACAGGTATCGCATGTCATTATATCCCCAGTGTCTCCACCCTGCACTGGAAACGCATTTCATTATATATCCCAAGTGTCTCCACCCTGCACAGGCATTGCATGTCATTATATTTCCCCAGTGTCCCCCCCTGCACAGGCATTGCATGTCATTATATCCCCAGTGTCTTCACCCTGCACAGGCATTGTTTGTCATTATATCCCCAGTGTTTCCACCCTGTACAGACATCACATGTCATTATATCCCCAGTGTATCCACCCTGCACAGGCATCGCATGTCATTATATATCCCCAGTGTCTCCACCCTGCACAGGCATCGCATGTCATTATATATCCCCAGCGTCTCCACCCTGCACAGGCATCGCATGTCATTATATATACCCAGTGTCTCCACCCTGCACAGGCATCGCATGTCATTATATCCCCAGTGTCTTCACCCTGCACAGGCATCGCATGTCATTATATCCCCAGTGTTTCCACCCTGCACAGGCATTGCATGTCATTACATATCCCCAGTGTCTCCCCCCTGCACAGCCATCGCAAGTCATTATATATCCCCAGTGTCTCCACCCTGCACAGGCATTGCATGTCATTATATATCACCAGTGTATCCACCCTGCACAGGCATCGCATGTCATTATATTCTCCAGTGGCCCAACCCTGCACAGGCATCGCATGTTATTATATATCCCCAGTGTCTCCACCCTGCACAGGCATTGCATGTCATAATATATCCCCAGTGTCTCCACCCTGCACTGGTATTGCATTTCATTATATCCCCAGTGTCTAGACCCTGCACAGGCATCGCATCTCATTATAATCACCCAGTGTCTCCACCCTGCACAGGCATCGCATGTCATTATATTCCCCATTGTCTCCACCCTGCACAGGCATTGCATGTCATTATATCCCCGGTGTCTAGACCCTGCACAGGCATCACATCTCATTATAATCCCCCAGTGTCTCCACCCTGCACAGGCATCGCATGTCATTATATTCCCCATTGTCTCCACCCTGCACAGGCATCGCATGTCATTATATATCCCCAGTGTCTCCACCCTGCACAGGCATCGCATGTCATTATATATCCCCAGTGTATCCACCCTGCACAGGCATCGGATGTCATTATATTCTCCAGTGGCCCAACCCTGCACAGGCATCGCATGTTATTATAGATCTCCAGTGTCTCCACCCTGCACAGGCATTGCATGTCATAATATATCCCCAGTGTCTCCACCCTGCACAGGCATCGCATGTCATTATATCCCCAGTGTCTCCACCCTGCACAGGCATCGCATGTCATTATATCCCCAGTGTTTCCACCCTGCACAGGCATCGCATGTCATTACATATCCCCAGTGTCTCCCCCCTGCACAGGCATCGCATGTCATTATATATCCCCAGTGTCTCCACCCTGCACAGGCATCGTATGTCATTATATATCCCCAGTGTATCCACCCTGCACAGGCATTGCATGTCATTATATTCTCCAGTGGCCCAACCCTGCACAGGCATGGCATGTTATTATATATCCCCAGTGTCTGCACCCTGCACAGGCATTGCATGTCATAATATATCCCCAGTGTCTCCACCCTGCACTGGCATTGCATTTCATTATATCCCCAGTGTCTAGACCCTGCACAGGCATCGCATCTCATTATAATCACCCAGTGTCTCCACCCTGCACAGGCATCGCATGTCATTATATTCCCCATTGTCTCCACCCTGCACAGGCATTGCATGTCATTATATCCCCAGTGTCTAGACCCTGCACAGGCATCGCATCTCATTATAATCCCCCAGTGTCTCCACCCTGCACAGGCATCGCATGTCATTATATTCCCCATTGTCTCCACCCTGCACAGGCATTGCATGTCATTATATATCCCCAGTGTCTCCACCCTGCACAGGCATCGCATGTCATTATATATCCCCAGTGTATCCCCCCTGCACAGGCATTGGATGTCATTATATTCTCCAGTGGCCCAACCCTGCACAGGCATCGCATGTTATTATATATCCCCAGTGTCTCCACCCTGCACAGGCATTGCATGTCATAATATATCCCCAGTGTCTCCACCCTGCACAGGCATCGCATGTCATTATATCCCCAGTGTCTCCACCCTGCACAGGCATCGCATGTCATTATATCCCCAGTGTTTCCACCCTGCACAGGCATCGCATGTCATTACATATCCCCAGTGTCTCCCCCCTGCACAGGCATCGCATGTCATTATATATCCCCAGTGTCTCCACCCTGCACAGGCATCGCATGTCATTATATATCCCCAGTGTATCCACCCTGCACAGACATCGCATCTCATTATATTCTCCAGTGGCCCAACCCTGCACAGGCATCGCATGTTATTATATATCCCCAGTGTCTCCACCCTGCACAGGCATTGCATGTCATAATATATCCCCAGTGTCTCCACCCTGCACAGGCATCGCATGGCATTATATCCCCAGTGTCTCCACCCTGCACAGGCATTGCATGTCATTATATCCCCAGTGTTTCCACCCTGCACAGGCATCGCATGTCATTACATATCCCCAGTGTCTCCCTCCTGCACAGGCATCGCATGTCATTATATATCCCCAGTATCTCCACCCTGCACAGGCATTGCATGTCATTATGTATCACCAGTGTATCCACCCTGCACAGGCATCGCATGTCATTATATTCTCCAGTGGCCCAACCCTGCACAGGCATCACATGTTATTATATATCCCCAGTGTCTCCACCCTGCACAGGCCTTGCATGTCATAATATATCCCCAGTGTCTCCACCATGCACTGGCATTGCATTTCATTATATATCCCCAGTGTATCCACCGTGCACAGGCATTGCATGTCATTATATCCCCAGTGTCTCCACCCTGCACAGGCATCGCATCTCATTATAATCCCCCAGTGTCTCCACCCCCTGCACAGGCATCGCATGTCTTTATATTCCCCATTTTCTCCACCCTGCACAGGCATCGCATGTCATTATATCCCCAGTGTCTCCACCCTGCACTGGAATCACATGTCATTATATATCCCCAGTGTCTCCACCCTGCACAGGCATCGCATGTCATTATATATCCCCAGTGTCCCCCCCTGCACAGGCATTGCATGTCATTATATCCCCAGTGTCTCCACCCTGCACAGGCATTGCTTGTGATTATATCCCCAGTGTTTCCACCCTGTACAGGAATCACATGTCATTATATCCCCAGTGTCTTCACCCTGCACTGGAAACGCATTTCATTATATATCCCAAGTGTCTCCACCCTGCACAGGCATTGCATGTCATTATATTTCCCCAGTGTCCCCCCCTGCACAGGCATTGCATGTCATTATATCCCCAGTGTCTTCACCCTGCACAGGCATTGTTTGTCATTATATCCCCAGTGTTTCCACCCTGTACAGACATCACATGTCATTATATCCCCAGTGTATCCACCCTGCACAGGCATCGCATGTCATTATATATCCCCAGTGTCTCCACCCTGCACAGGCATCACATGTCATTATATATCCCCAGCGTCTCCACCCTGCACAGGCATCGCATGTCATTATATATACCCAGTGTCTCCACCCTGCACAGGCATCGCATGTCATTATATCCCCAGTGTCTCCACCCTGCACAGGCATCGCATGTCATTATATCCCCAGTGTTTCCACCCTGCACAGGCATTGCATGTCATTACATATCCCCAGTGTCTCCCCCCTGCACAGCCATCGCAAGTCATTATATATCCCCAGTGTCTCCACCCTGCACAGGCATTGCATGTCATTATATATCACCAGTGTAACCACCCTGCACAGGCATCGCATGTCATTATATTCTCCAGTGGCCCAACCCTGCACAGGCATCGCATGTTATTATATATCCCCAGTGTCTCCACCCTGCACAGGCATTGCATGTCATAATATATCCCCAGTGTCTCCACCCTGCACTGGTATTGCATTTCATTATATCCCCAGTGTCTAGACCCTGCACAGGCATCGCATCTCATTATAATCACCCAGTGTCTCCACCCTGCACAGGCATCGCATGTCATTATATTCCCCATTGTCTCCACCCTGCACAGGCATTGCATGTCATTATATCCCCGGTGTCTAGACCCTGCACAGGCATCGCATCTCATTATAATCCCCCAGTGTCTCCACCCTGCACAGGCATCGCATGTCATTATATTCCCCATTGTCTCCACCCTGCACAGGCATCGCATGTCATTATATATCCCCAGTGTCTCCACCCTGCACAGGCATCGCATGTCATTATATATCCCCAGTGTATCCACCCTGCACAGGCATCGGATGTCATTAGATTCTCCAGTGGCCCAACCCTGCACAGGCATCGCATGTTATTATAGATCTCCAGTGTCTCCACCCTGCACAGGCATTGCATGTCATAATATATCCCCAGTGTCTCCACCCTGCACAGGCATCGCATGTCAATATATCCCCAGTGTCTCCACCCTGCACAGGCATCGCATGTCATTATATCCCCAGTGTTTCCACCCTGCACAGGCATCGCATGTCATTACATATCCCCAGTGTCTCCCCCCTGCACAGGCATCGCATGTCATTATATATCCCCAGTGTCTCCACCCTGCACAGGCATCGTATGTCATTATATATGCCCAGTGTATCCACCCTGCACAGGCATTGCATGTCATTATATTCTCCAGTGGCCCAACCCTGCACAGGCATCGCATGTTATTATATATCCCCAGTGTCTCCACCCTGCACAGGCATTGCATGTCATAATATATCCCCAGTGTCTCCACCCTGCACTGGCATTGCATTTCATTATATCCCCAGTGTCTAGACCCTGCACAGGCATCGCATCTCATTATAATCACCCAGTGTCTCCACCCTGCACAGGCATCGCATGTCATTATATTCCCCATTGTCTCCACCCTGCACAGGCATTGCATGTCATTATATCCCCAGTGTCTAGACCCTGCACAGGCATCGCATCTCATTATAATCCCCCAGTGTCTCCACCCTGCACAGGCATCGCATGTCATTATATTCCCCATTGTCTCCACCCTGCACAGGCATCGCATGTCATTATATATCCCCAGTGTCTCCACCCTGCACAGGCATTGCATGTCATTATATATCCCCAGTGTATCCCCCCTGCACAGGCATTGGATGTCATTATATTCTCCAGTGGCCCAACCCTGCACAGGCATCGCATGTTATTATATATCCCCAGTGTCTCCACCCTGCACAGGCATTGCATGTCATAATATATCCCCAGTGTCTCCACCCTGCACAGGCATCGCATGTCATTATATCCCCAGTGTCTCCACCCTGCACAGGCATCGCATGTCATTATATCCCCAGTGTTTCCACCCTGCACAGGCATCGCATGTCATTACATATCCCCAGTGTCTCCCCCCTGCACAGGCATCGCATGTCATTATATATCCCCAGTGTCTCCACCCGCACAGGCATCGCATGTCATTATATATCCCCAGTGTATCCACCCTGCACAGACATCGCATCTCATTATATTCTCCAGTGGCCCAACCCTGCACAGGCATCGCATGTTATTATATATCCCCAGTGTCTCCACCCTGCACAGGCATTGCATGTCATAATATATCCCCAGTGTCTCCACCCTGCACAGGCATCGCATGGCATTATATCCCCAGTGTCTCCACCCTGCACAGGCATTGCATGTCATTATATCCCCAGTGTTTCCACCCTGCACAGGCATCGCATGTCATTGCATATCCCCAGTGTCTCCCTCCTGCACAGGCATCGCATGTCATTATATATCCCCAGTATCTCCACCCTGCACAGGCATTGCATGTCATTATGTATCACCAGTGTATCCACCCTGCACAGGCATCGCATGTCATTATATTCTCCAGTGGCCCAACCCTGCACAGGCATCACATGTTATTATATATCCCCAGTGTCTCCACCCTGCACAGGCATTGCATGTCATAATATATCCCCAGTGTCTCCACCATGCACTGGCATTGCATTTCATTATATATCCCCAGTGTATCCACCGTGCACAGGCATTGCATGTCATTATATCCCCAGTGTCTCCACCCTGCACAGGCATCGCATCTCATTATAATCCCCCAGTGTCTCCACCCCCTGCACAGGCATTGCATGTCTTTATATTCCCCATTTTCTCCACCCTGCACAGGCATCGCATGTCATTATATCCCCAGTGTCTCCACCCTGCACTGGAATCACATGTCATTATATATCCCCAGTGTCTCCACCCTGCACAGGCATCGCATGTCATTATATATCCCCAGTGTCCCCCCCTGCACAGGCATTGCATGTAATTATATCCCCAGTGTCTCCACCCTGCACAGGCATTGCTTGTGATTATATCCCCAGTGTTTCCACCCTGTACAGGAATCACATGTCATTATATCCCCAGTGTCTTCACCCTGCACAGGCATCGCATGTCATTATATTCCCCAGTGTCTCCACCATGCACAGGCATTGCATGTCATTAAATATCCCCAGTGTATCCAACCTGCACATGCATCACATGCCATTATATATCACCAGCGTCTCTACCCTGCACAGGCATCGCATGACTTTATATTCCCCAGTGTCTTCACCCTGCACAGGCATTGCATGTCATTAAATATCCCCAGTGTATCCACCCTGCACACGCATACCATGTCATTATATATTCCCCAGTGTCTCCACCCTGCAGAGGCATTGCTTGTCATTAAATATCCCCAGTGTATCCACCCTGCACACGCATACCATGTCATTATATATTCCCCAGTGTCTCCACCCTGCACAGGCATTGAATGTCATTAAATATCCCCAGTGTATCCACCCTGCACAGGCACCACATGTCATTATATATTCCCAGTGTTTCCACCATGCACAGGCATTGCATGTCATATATCCCCAGTGTATCCACCCTGCACAGGCATTGCATGTCCTTATATTCTCCAGTGGCCCAACCCTGCACAGGCATTGCGTCTCATTATAATCCCCAGTACATCCCTGCACAGGCATCGCATGCCATTATATATCCCCAGTGTCTCCACCCTGCACAGGCATTGCATGTCATTATATATCCCCAGTGTATCCACCCTGCACACGCATCCCATGTCAATATATATTCCCAGTGTCTCCACCCTGCACAGACATTGCATGTCATTATATATCCCCACTGTCTCCACCCTGCACAGGCACCGCATGTCATTATATATCCCCAGTGTCTCCACCCTGCACACGCATCCCATGTCATTACATACCCCCAGTGTCTCCACCCTGCACAGGCATCCCATGTCATTATATATTCCCCAGTGTCTCCACCCTGCAGAGGCATTGCTTGTCATTATATGTCCAGTGGCTCCTCCCTGCACAGGCATCGCATGTCATTATATTCCCCAGTGTCTCCACCCTCCAGAGGCAGCGCATGTCATTATATCCCCAGTGTCTCCACCCTGCACAGGCATCGCATGTCATTATATCCCCAGTGTCTCCACCCTGCACAGGCATTGCATGTCTTTATATATCCCCCAGTGTCTCCACCATGCACAGGCATCGCATGCCATTATATATCCCCAGTATCTCCACCCTGCACAGGCACTGCATGTCATTATATATACCCAGTGTCTCCACCCTGCACAGGCATCGCATGTAATTATATATTCCCAGTGTCTCCACCCTGCAAAGGCATCCCATGTCATTATATATTCCCAGTGTCTCCACCCTGCACAGGCATCGCATGTCATTATATCCCCAGTGTCTCCACCCTGCACAGACATTGCATGTCATTATATTCCCCAGTGCCCCCCCTGCACAGGCATTGCATGCCATTATATTCTGCAGTATCTCCACCCTGCACAGGCATCCCATGTCATTATATATTCCCCAGTGTCTCCACCCTGCACAGGCATTGCTTGTCATTATATATTCCCAGTGGCCCCACCCTGCACAGGCATCACATTTCATTATATATCCCCAATTGGCCCCACCCTGCACAGGCATCGCATGTCATTATATATTATCCAGTGGCCCCACCCTGCACAGGCATTGCATGTCATTATATATCCCCAGTGGCCCCACCCTGCACAGGCATCACATGTCATTATATTCCCCAGTGTCTCCACCCTGAACAGGCATCACATGTCAGATTCCCCAGTGTCTCCACCCTGCAGAGGCATCGCATATCATTATATTCCCCAGTGGCTCCTCCCAGCACAGGCATCACATGTCATTATATATCCCCAGTGTCTCCACCCTGCACAGGCATCGCATGTCATTATATATCCCCAGTGTCTTCACCCTGCACAGGCATCGCATGTCATTATATATCCCCAGTGTCTCCACCCTGCACAGGCATTGCATGTCATTATATATCCCCAGTGTCTCCACCCTGCACAGGCATTGCATGTCATTATATATCCCCAGTGTCTCCACCCTGCACAGGCAAAGCATGTCATTATATCTCCAGTGTCTCCACCCTGCACAGACATATCATGTCATTATATATCCCCAGTGTCTCCACCCTGCACAGGCATCGCATGTCATTATATATCCCCAGTGTCTCCACCCTGCACAGGCATCGCATGTCATTATATATCCCCAGTGTTCCCACCCTGCACAGGCACTGCATGTCATTATATATTTCCAGTGGCCCCACCCTGCACAGGCATCGCATGTCATTATATCCCCAGTGTCTCCACCCTGCACAGGCATCTCATGTCTTTATATATCCCCCAGTGTCTCCACCCTGCACAGGCACCGCATGTCATTATATATCCCCAGTGTCCCCACCCTGCACAGGCACTGCATGTCATTATATATTTCCAGTGGCCCCACCCTGCACAGGCATCACATGTCATTATATATCACAGTATCTCCACCCTGCACAGGCACGGCATGTCATTATATATACCCAGTGTCTCCACCCTGCACAGGCATCGCATGTAATTATATATTCCCAGTGTCTCCACCCTGCAAAGGCATCCCATGTCATTATATATCCCCAGTGTCCCCACCCTGCACAGGCACTGCATGTCATTATATATTTCCAGTGGCCCCACCCTGCACAGGCATCACATGTCATTATATATCACAGTATCTCCACCCTGCACAGGCACTGCATGTCATTATATATACCCAGTGTCTCCACCCTGCACAGGCATCGCATGTAATTATATATTCCCAGTGTCTCCACCCTGCACAGGCATCGCATGTCATTATATCCCCAGTGTCTCCACCCTGCACAGACATTGCATGTCATTAAATATCCCCAGTGTCTCCACCCTCTTTTATGTGCATAGTGGCCGCACACCTGCACAGATATTGCATGTCATTATATTCCCCAGTGTTCCCACCCTGCACAGGCACTGCATGTCATTATATATTTCCAGTGGCCCCACCCTGTACAGGCATCGCATGTCATTATATCCCCAGTGTCTCCACCCTGCACAGGCATCTCATGTCTTTATATATCCCCCAGTGTCTCCACCCTGCACAGGCACCGCATGTCATTATATATCCCCAGTGTCCCCACCCTGCACAGGCACTGCATGTCATTATATATTTCCAGTGGCCCCACCCTGCACAGGCATCACATGTCATTATATATCACAGTATCTCCACCCTGCACAGGCACGGCATGTCATTATATATACCCAGTGTCTCCACCCTGCACAGGCATCGCATGTAATTATATATTCCCAGTGTCTCCACCCTGCAAAGGCATCCCATGTCATTATATATCCCCAGTGTCCCCACCCTGCACAGGCACTGCATGTCATTATATATTTCCCGTGGCCCCACCCTGCACAGGCATCACATGTCATTATATATCACAGTATCTCCACCCTGCACAGGCACGGCATGTCATTATATATACCCAGTGTCTCCACCCTGCACAGGCATCGCATGTAATTATATATTCCCAGTGTCTCCACCCTGCAAAGGCATCCCATGTCATTATATATCCCCAGTGTCCCCACCCTGCACAGGCACTGCATGTCATTATATATTTCCAGTGGCCCCACCCTGCACAGGCATCACATGTCATTATATATCACAGTATCTCCACCCTGCACAGGCACTGCATGTCATTATATATACCCAGTGTCTCCACCCTGCACAGGCATCGCATGTAATTATATATTCCCAGTGTCTCCACCCTGCACAGGCATCGCATGTCATTATATCCCCAGTGTCTCCACCCTGCACAGGCACCGCATGTCATTATATATCCCCAGTGTCTCCACCCTGCACAGGCACCGCATGTCATTATATATCCCCAGTGTCTCCACCCTGCACAGGCACCGCATGTCATTATATATCCCCAGTGTCTCCACCCTCTTTTATGTGCATAGTGGCCGCACACCTGCACAGATATTGCATGTCATTATATTCCACAGTGCCCCCCCCTGCACAGGCATTGCATGTCATTATATTCTGCAGTATCTCCACCCTGCACAGGCATCCCATGTCATTATATATTCCCCAGTGGCCCCGCCCTGCACAGGCATCGCATGTCATTATATTTCCCCAGTGGCCCCACCCTGCACAGGCATCACATGTCATTATATTCCCCAGTGTCTCCACCCTGCACAGGCACCGCATGTCATTATATTCCCCAGTGTCTCCTCCCTAGACAGGCACCACATGTCATTATATTCCCCAGTGTCTCCACCCTGAACAGGCATCACATGTCATATTCCCCAGTGTCTCCACCCTGCACAGGCATCACATGTCATTATATATTATCCAGTGGCCCCACCCTGCACAGGCATCGCATGTCATTATATATTATCCAGTGGCCCCACCCTGCACAGGCATCGCATGTCATTATATATCCCCAGTGGCCCCACCCTGCACAGGCATCACATGTCATTATTTTCCCCAGTGTCTCCACCCTGCACAGGCATTGCATGTCATTATATATCCCCAGTGTCTCCACCCTGCACAGGCATTGCATGTCATTATATATCCCCAGTGTCTCCACCCTGCACAGGCATTGCATGTCATTATATCCCCAGTGTCTCCACCATGCACAGGCATATCATGTCATTATATAGCCCCAGTGTCTCCACCCTGCACAGGCATTGCATGTCATTATATATCCCCACTGTCTCCACCCTGCACAGGCATTGCATGTCATTATTTCCCCAGTGTCTCCACCCTGCACAGGCACCGCATGTCATTATATATCCCCAGTGTTCCCACCCTGCACAGGCACTGCATGTCATTATATATTTCCAGTGGCCCCACCCTGCACAGGCATCGCATGTCATTATATCCCCAGTGTCTCCACCCTGCACAGGCATCGCATATCTTTTTATATCCCCCAGTGTCTCCACCCTGCACAGGCACCGCATGTCATTATATATCCCCAGTGTCCCCACCCTGCACAGGCACTGCATGTCATTATATATTTCCAGTGGCCCCACTCTGCACAGGCATCACATGTCATTATATATCCCCAGTATCTCCACACTGCACAGGCACTGCATGTCATTATATATCCCCAGTGTCTCCACCCTGCACAGGCATTGCATGTCATTATATCCCCAGTGTCTCCACCCTGCACAGCCATCGCATGTCATTATATTCCCCATTGTCTCCACCCTGCACAGGCATCGCATGTCATTATATCCCCAGTGTCTCCACCCTGCACTGGAATCGCATTTCATTATATATCCCAAGTGTCTCCACCCTGCACAGGCATCGCATGTCATTATATATCCCCAGTGTCCCCCCTGCAGAGGCATTGCATGTCATTATATCCCCAGTGTCTTCACCCTGCACAGGCATTGCTTATCATTATAACCCCAGTGTTTCCACCCTGTACAGATATCACATGTCATTATATCCCCAGTGTACCCACCCTGCACAGGCATCCCATGTCATTATATATCCCCAGCGTCTCCACCCTGCACAGGCATCACATGTCATTATATATCCCCAGTGTCTCCACACTGCACAGGCATCGCATGTCATTATATCCCCAGTGTCTCCACACTGCACAGGCATCGCATGTCATTATATCCCCAGTGTCTCCCCCCTGCACAGGCATCGCATGTCATTATATATCCCCAGTGTCTCCACCCTGCACAGGCATTGCATGTCATTATATATCACCAGTGTATCCACCCTGCACAGGCATCGCATGTCATTATATTCTCCAGTGGCCCAACCCTGCACAGGCATCGCATGTTATTATATATCCCCAGTGTCTCCACCCTGCACAGGCATTGCATGTCATAATATATCCCCAGTGTCTCCACCCTGCACTGGCATTGCATTTAATTATATATCCCCAGTGTATCCACCCTGCACAGGCATTGCATGTAATTATATCTCCAGTGTCTCCACCCTGCACAGGCATCGCATCTCATTATTATCCCCCAGTGTCTCCACCCTGCACAGGCATCGCATGTCATTATATCCCCAGTGTCTCCACCCTGCACTGGAATCACATGTCATTATATATCCTCAGTGTCTCCACCCTGCACAGACATCGCATGTCATTATATATCCCCAGTGTCTCCACCCTGCACAGGCACCGCATGTCATTATATATCCCCAGTGTCTCCACCCTATTATATGTGCATAGTGGCCGCACACCTGCACAGACATTGCATGTCATTATATTCCCCAGTGCCGTCCCCTGCACAGGCATTGCATGTCATTATAGTCTGCAGTATCTCCACCCTGCACAGGCATCCCATGTCATTATATATTCCCCAGTGTCTCCACCCTGCACAGGCATCGCATGTCATAATATATTCCCAGTGGCCCACCCTGCACAGGCATTGCATGTCATTATATATCCCCAGTGTATCCACCCTGCACAGGCATTGCATGTCCTTATATTCCCCAGTGGCCCAACCCTGCACAGGAGTCGCATCTCATTATAATCCCCAGTACCTCCCTGCACAGGCATCTGATCGCATATATCCCCAGTGTCTCCACCCTGCACAGGCATTGCATGTCATTATATATCCCAAGTGTATCCACCCTGCACACGCATCCCATGTCATTACATATCCCCAGTGTCTCCACCCTGCACAGGCATCCCATGTCATTATATATTCCCCAGTGTCTCCACCCTGCAGAGGCATTTCTTGTCATTATATGCCCAGTGGCTCCTCCCTGCACAGGCATTGCATGTCATTATATTCCCCAGTGTCTCCACCCTCCAGAGGCAGTGCATGTCATTATATCCCCAGTGTCTCCACCCTGCACAGGCATCGCAGGTCATTATATCCCCAGTGTCTCCACCCTGCACAGGCATCGCATGTCTTTATATATCCCCCAGTGTCTCCACCCTGCAAAGGCATCCCATGTCATGATATATTCCCAGTGTCTCCACCCTGCACAGGCATCGCATGTCATTATATCCCCAGTGTCTCCACCCTGCACAGACATTGCATGTCTTTATATATCCCCCAGTGTCTCCACCCTGCAAAGGCATCCCATGTCATGATATATTCCCAGTGTCTCCACCCTGCAGAGGCATTGCATGTCATTATATTCCCCAGTGCCCCCCCTGCACAGGCATTGCATGTCATTATATTCTGCAGTATCTCCACACTGCACAGGCATCCCATGTCATTATATATTCCCCAGTGTCTCCACCCTGCACAGGCATCGCATGTCATTATATATTCCCAGTGGCCCCACCCTGCACAGGCATCACATTTCATTATATATCCCCAGTGGCCCCACCCTGCACAGGCATCGCATGTCATTATATATTATCCAGTGGCCCCACCCTGCACAGGCATCGCATGTCATTATATATCCCCAGTGGCCCCACCCTGCACAGGCATCACATGTCATTATATTCCCCAGTGTCTCCACCCTGCACAGGCACCGCATGTCATTATATTCCCCAGTGTCTCCTCCCTAGACAGGTACCGCATGTCATTATATCCCCCAGTGTCTCCACCCTGAACAGGCGTCACATGTCATATTCCCCAGTGTCTCCACCCTGCAGAGGCATCGCATATCATTATATTCCCCAGTGGCTCCACCCAGCACAGGCATCACATGTCATTATATATCCCCAGTGTCTCCACCCTGCACAGGCATCGCATGTCATTATATATCCCCAGTGTCTTCACCCTGCACAGGCATCGCATGTCATTATATATCCCCAGTGTCTCCACCCTGCACAGGCATTGCATGTCATTATATATCCCCAGTGTCTCCACCCTGCACAGGCATTGCATGTCATTATATATCCCCAGTGTCTCCACCCTGCACAGGCATTGCATGTCATTATATCCCCAATGTCTCCACCCTGCAAAGGCATCGCATGTCATTATATATCCCCATTGTCTCCACCCTGCACAGGCATTGCATGTCATTATATATCCCCAGTGTCTCCACCCTGCACAGGCATTGCATGTCATTATTTCCCCAGTGTCTCCACCCTGCACAGTTACCGCATGTCATTATATATCCTCAGTGTTCCCACCCTGCACAGGCACTGCATGTCATTATATATTTCCAGTGGCCCCACCCTGCAGAGGCATCGCATGTCATTATATCCCCAGTGTCTCCACCCTGCACAGGCACCGCATGTCATTATATATCCCCAGTGTCCCCACCCTGCACAGGCACTGAATGTCATTATATATTTCCAGTGGCCCCACCCTGCACAGGCATCACATGTCATTATATATACCCAGTATCTCCACACTGCACAGGCACTGCATGTCATTATATATCCCCAGTGTCTCCACCCTGCACAGGCATTGCATGTCATTATATCCCCAGTGTCTCCACCCTGGACAGCCATCGCATGTCATTATATTCCCCATTGTCTCCACCCTGCACAGGCATCGCATGTCATTATATCCCCAGTGTCTCCACCCTGCACTGGAATCGCATTTCATTATATATCCCAAGTGTCTCCACCCTGCACAGGCATCGCATGTCATTATATATCCCCAGTGTCTCCACCCTGCACAGGCATTGCATGTCATTATATCCCCAGTGTCTCCACCCTGCACAGGCATATCATGTCATTATATAGCCCCAGTGTCTCCAACCTGCACAGGCATTGCATGTCATTATATATCCCCATTGTCTCCACCCTGCACAGGCATTGCATGTCATTATTTCCCCAGTGTCTCCACCCTGCACAGGCACCGCATGTCATTATATATCCCCAGTGTTCCCACCCTGCACAGGCACTGCATGTCATTATACATTTCCAGTGGCCCCACCCTGCACAGGCATCGCATGTCATTATATCCCCAGTGTCTCCACCCTGCAAAGGCATCGCATGTCTTTATATATCCCCCAGTGTCTCCACCCTGCACAGGCACCGCATGTCATTATATATCCCCAGTGTCCCCACCCTGCACAGGCACTGCATGTCATTATATATTTCCAGTGGCCCCACTCTGCACAGGCATCACATGTCATTATATATCCCCAGTATCTCCACACTGCACAGGCACTGCATGTCATTATATATCCCCACTGTCTCCACCCTGCACAGGCATTGCATGTCATTATATCCTCAGTGTCTCCACCCTGCACAGCCATCGCATGTCATTATATTCCCCATTGTCTCCACCCTGCACATGCATCGCATGTCATTATATCCCCAGTGTCTCCACCCTGCACTGGAATCGCATTTCATTATATATCCCAAGTGTCTCCACCCTGCACAGGCATCGCATGTCATTATATATCCCCAGTGTCCCCCCCTGCACAGGCATTGCATGTCATTATATCCCCAGTGTCTTCACCCTGCACAGGCATTGCTTATCATTATAACCCCAGTGTTTCCACCCTGTACAGACATCACATGTCATTATATCCCCAGTGTATCCACCCTGCACAGGCATCCCATGTCATTATATATCCCCAGCGTCTCCACCCTGCACAGGCATCGCATGTCATTATATATCCCCAGTGTCTCCACACTGCACAGCCATCGCATGTCATTATATCCCCAGTGTCCCCACACTGCACATGCATCGCATGTCATTATATCCCCAGTGTCTCCCCCCTGCACAGGCATTGCATGTCATTATATATCCCCAGTGTCTCCACCCTGCACAGGCATTGCATGTCATTATATATCACCAGTGTATCCACCCTGCACAGGCATCGCATGTCATTATATTCTCCAGTGGCCCAACCATGCACAGGCATCGCATGTTATCATATATCCCCAGTGTCTCCACCCTGCACAGGCATTGCATGTCATAATATATCCCCAGTGTCTCCACCCTGCACTGGCATTGCATTTAATTATATATCCCCAGTGTATCCACCCTGCACAGGCATTGCATGTCATTATATCTCCAGTGTCTCCACCCTGCACAGGCATCGCATCTCATTATGATCCCCCAGTGCCTCCACCCTGCACAGGCATTGCATGTCATTATATTCCCCATTGTCTCCACCCTGCACAGGCATCGCATGTCATTATATCCCCAGTGTCTCCACCCTGCACTGGAATCACATGTCATTATATATCCTAAGTGTCTCCACCCTGCACAGACATCGCATGTCATTATATATCCCCAGTGTCTCCACCCTGCACAGGCACCGCATGTCATTATATATCCCCAGTGTCTCCACCCTATTATATGTGCATAGTGGCCGCACACCTGCACAGAAATTGCATGTCATTATATATCCCAGTGCCCCCCCTGCACAGGCATTGCATGTCATTATAGTCTGCAGTATCTCCACCCTGCACAGGCATCCCATGTCATTATATATTCCCCAGTGTCTCCACCCTGCACAGGCATCGCATGTAATAATATATTCCCAGTGGCCCCACCCTGCACAGGCATTGCATGTCATTATATATCCCCAGTGTATCCACCCTGCACAGGCATTGCATGTCCTTATATTCTCCAGTGGCCCAACCCTGCACAGGCGTCGCATCTCATTATAATCCCCAGTACCTCCCTGCACAGGCATCTCATCGCATATATCCCCAGTGTCTCCACCCTGCACAGGCATTGCATGTCATTATATATCCCAAGTGTATCCACCCTGCACACGCATCCCATGTCATTACATATCCCCAGTGTCTCCACCCTGCACAGGCATCCCATGTCATTATATATTCCCCAGTGTCTCCACCCTGCAGAGGCATTTCTTGTCATTATATGCCCAGTGGCTCCTCCCTGCACAGGCATCGCATGTCATTATATTCCCCAGTGTCTCCACCCTCCAGAGGCATCCCATGTCATTATATTCCCCAGTGCCCACCCTGCACAGACATTGCATGTCATTATATTCTGCAGTATCTCCACACTGCACAGGCATCCCATGTCATTATATATTCCCCAGTGTCTCCATCCTGCACAGGCATCGCATGTCATTATATATTCCCAGTGGCCCCACCCTGCACAGGCATCACATTTCATTATATATCCCCAGTGGCCCCACCCTGCACAGGCATCGCATGTCATTATATATTATCCAGTGGCCCCACCCTGCACAGGCATCGCATGTCATTATATATCCCCAGTGGCCCCACCCTGCACAGGCATCACATGTCATTATATTCCCCAGTGTCTCCACCGTGCACAGGCACCGCATGTCATTATATTCCCCAGTGTCTCCTCCCTAGACAGGCACCGCATGTCATTATATTCCCCACTGTCTCCACCCTGAACAGGCGTCACATGTCATATTCCCCAGTGTCTCCACCCTGCAGAGGCATCGCATATCATTATATTCCCCAGTGTCTCCACCCAGCACAGGCATCACATGTCATTATATATCCCCAGTGTCTCCACCCTGCACAGGCATCACATGTCATTATATATCCCCAGTGTCTTCACCCTGCACAGGCATCGCATGTCATTATATATCCCCAGTGTCTCCACCCTGCACAGGCATTGCATATCATTATATATCCCCAGTGTCTCCACCCTGCACAGGCATTGCATGTCATTATATATCCCCAGTGTCTCCACCCTGCACAGGCATTGCATGTCATTATATCCCCAATGTCTCCACCCTGCACAGGCATCGCATGTCATTATATATCCCCAGTGTCTCCACCCTGCACAGGCATCGCATGTCATTATATATCCCCAGTGTCTCCACCATGCACAGGCATTGCATGTCATTATTTCCCCAGTGTCTCCACCCTGCACAGTTACCGCATGTCATTATATATCCTCAGTGTTCCCACCCTGCACAGGCACTGCATGTCATTATATATTTCCAGTGGCCCCACCCTGCACAGGCATCGCATGTCATTATATCCGCAGTGTCTCCACCCTGCACAGGCATCGCATGTCTTTATATATCCCCCAGTGTCTCCACCCTGCACAGGCATCGCATGTCATTATATCCCCAGTGTCTCCACCCTGCACAGGCATCGCATGTCTTTATATATCCCCCAGTGTCTCCACCCTGCACAGGCACCGCATGTCATTATATATCCCCAGTGTCCCCACCCTGCACAGGCACTGAATGTCATTATATATTTCCAGTGGCCCCACCCTGCACAGGCATCACATGTCATTATATATCCCCAGTATCTCCACACTGCACAGGCACTGCATGTCATTATATATCCCCAGTGTCTCCACCCTGCACAGGCTTTGCATGTCATTATATCCCCAGTGTCTCCACCCTGCACAGCCATCGCATGTCATTATATTCCCCATTGTCTCCACCCTACACAGGCATCGCATGTCATTATATATTCCCAGTGCCCCCCCCTGCACAGGCATTGCATGTCATTATATCCCCAGTGTCTTCACCCTGCACAGGCATTGCTTGTCATTATATCCCCAGTGTTTCCACCCTGTACAGACATCACATGTCATTATATCCCCAGTGTATCCACCCTGCACAGGCATCGCATGTCATTATATATCCCCAGTGTCTCCACCCTGCACAGGCATCGCATGCCATTATATATCCCCAGCGTCTCCACCCTGCACAGGCATTGCATGTCATTATATATCACCAGCGTATCCACCCTGCACAGGCATCGCATGTCATTATATTCTCCAGTGGCCCAACCCTGCACAGGCATCGCATGTTATTATATATCCCCAGTGTCTCCACCCTGCACAGGCATTGCATGTCATAATATATCCCCAGTGTCTCCACCCTGCACTGGCATTGCATTTCATTATATATCCCCAGTGTCTCCACCCTGCACAGGCATTGCATGTCATTATATCCCCAGTGTCTACACCCTGCACAGGCATCGCATGTCATTATATATCCCCAGTGTCTCCACCCTTCACAGGCATTGCATGTCATTATTTCCCCAGTGTCTCCACCCTGCACAGGCACCTCATGTCATTATATATCCCCAGTGTCCCCACCCTGCACAGGCACTGCATGTCATTATATATTTCCAGTGGCCCCACCCTGCACAGGCATCACATGTCATTATATATCCCCAGTATCTCCACACTGCACAGGCACTGCATGTCATTATATATCCCCAGTGTCTCCACCCTGCACAGGCATTGCATGTCATTATATCCCCAGTGTCTCCACCCTGCACAGCCATCGCATGTCATTATATTCCCCATTGTCTCCACCCTGCACAGGCATCGCATGTCATTATATATCACCAGTGTCTCCACCCTTCACAGGCATTGCATGTCATTATATCGCCAGTGTCTCTACCCTGCACTGGAATCCCATTTCATTATATATCCCCCAGTGTCTCCACCCTGCACAGGCATCGCATGTCATTATATATTCCCAGTGGCCCCACCCTGCACAGGCATTGCATGTCATTATATCCCCAGTGTCTTCACCCTGCACAGGCATTGCTTGTCATTATATCCCCAGTGTTTCCACCCTGTACAGGCATCACATGTCATTATATCCCCAGTGTCTCCAACCTGCACAGGCATCGCATGTCATTATATTCCCCAGTGTCTCCACCATGCACAAGCATTGCATGTCATTATATCCCCAGTGTCTCCACCCTGCACAGGCATCGCATGTCATTATATATCCCCAGTGTCTCCACCCTGCACAGACATTGCATGTCATTATATATCCCCAGTGTCTCCAACCTGCACAGGCACTGCATGTCATTATATATCCCCAGTGTCTCCACCCTGCACAGACATCGCATGTCATTATATATCCCCAACTTCTCCACCCTGCACAGGCATCACATGTCATTATATATCCCCAGTGTCTCCACCCTGCACAGGCATCGCATGTCATTATATCCCCAGTGTCTCCACCCTGCACAGGCATCGCATGTCATTATATCCCCAGTGTTTCACCCTGCACAGGCATCGCATGTCATTACATATCCCCAGTGTCTCCCCCCTGCACAGGCATCGCATGTCATTATATATCCCCAGTGTCTCCACCCTGCACAGGCATCGCATGTCATTATATATCACCACTGTATCCACCCTGCACAGGCATCGCATGTCATTATATTCTCCAGTGGCCCAACCCTGCACAGGCATCGCATGTTATTATATATCCCCAGTGTCTCCACCCTGCACAGGCATTGCATGTCATAATATATCCCCAGTGTCTCCACCCTGCACTGGCATTGCATTTCATTATATATCCCCAGTGTATCCAACCTGCACAGGCATTGCATGTCATTATATATTCCCCAGTGTTTCCACCCTGCACAGGCATTGCATGTCATTATATATCCCCAGTGTCTCCACCCTGCACAGGCATCGCATGTCATTATATATCCCCAGTGTCTCCATCCTGCACAGGCATCACATGTCATTATATATCCCCAGTGTCTCCACCCTGCACAGGCATTGCATGTCATTATATATCCCAAGTGTATCCACCCTGCACACGCATCCCATGTCATTACATATCCCCAGTGTCTCCACCCTGCACAGGCATCCCATGTCATTATATATTCCCCAGTGTCTCCACCCTGCAGAGGCATTTCTTGTCATTATATGCCCAGTGGCTCCTCCCTGCACAGGCATTGCATGTCATTATATTCCCCAGTGTCTCTACCGTCCAGAGGCAGTGCATGTCATTATATCCCCAGTGTCTCCACCCTGCACAGGCATCGCAGGTCATTATATCCCCAGTGTCTCCACCCTGCACAGGCATCGCATGTCTTTATATATCCCCCAGTGTCTCCACCCTGCAAAGGCATCCCATGTCATGATATATTCCCAGTGTCTCCACCCTGCACAGGCATCGCATGTCATTATATCCCCAGTGTCTCCACCCTGCACAGACATTGCATGTCTTTATATATCCCCCAGTGTCTCCACCCTGCAAAGGCATCCCATGTCATGATATATTCCCAGTGTCTCCACCCTGCAGAGGCATTGCATGTCATTATATTCCCCAGTGCCCCCCCTGCACAGGCATTGCATGTCATTATATTCTGCAGTATCTCCACACTGCACAGGCATCCCATGTCATTATATATTCCCCAGTGTCTCCACCCTGCACAGGCATCGCATGTCATTATATATTCCCAGTGGCCCCACCCTGCACAGGCATCACATTTCATTATATATCCCCAGTGGCCCCACCCTGCACAGGCATCGCATGTCATTATATATTATCCAGTGGCCCCACCCTGCACAGGCATCGCATGTCATTATATATCCCCAGTGGCCCCACCCTGCACAGGCATCACATGTCATTATATTCCCCAGTGTCTCCACCCTGCACAGGCACCGCATGTCATTATATTCCCCAGTGTCTCCTCCCTAGACAGGTACCGCATGTCATTATATCCCCCAGTGTCTCCACCCTGAACAGGCGTCACATGTCATATTCCCCAGTGTCTCCACCCTGCAGAGGCATCGCATATCATTATATTCCCCAGTGGCTCCACCCAGCACAGGCATCACATGTCATTATATATCCCCAGTGTCTCCACCCTGCACAGGCATCGCATGTCATTATATATCCCCAGTGTCTTCACCCTGCACAGGCATCGCATGTCATTATATATCCCCAGTGTCTCCACCCTGCACAGGCATTGCATGTCATTATATATCCCCAGTGTCTCCACCCTGCACAGGCATTGCATGTCATTATATATCCCCAGTGTCTCCACCCTGCACAGGCATTGCATGTCATTATATCCCCAATGTCTCCACCCTGCAAAGGCATCGCATGTCATTATATATCCCCATTGTCTCCACCCTGCACAGGCATCGCATGTCATTATATATCCCCAGTGTCTCCACCCTGCACAGGCATTGCATGTCATTATTTCCCCAGTGTCTCCACCCTGCACAGTTACCGCATGTCATTATATATCCTCAGTGTTCCCACCCTGCACAGGCACTGCATGTCATTATATATTTCCAGTGGCCCCAC
Organism: Ambystoma mexicanum; assembly: GCF_040938575.1. Taxonomy (NCBI): domain Eukaryota; kingdom Metazoa; phylum Chordata; class Amphibia; order Caudata; family Ambystomatidae; genus Ambystoma; species Ambystoma mexicanum. The sequence continues at coordinate 1,461,321,293 of NC_090924.1, read as the reverse complement.
CCTGCAGAGGCATCGCATGTCATTATATCCCCAGTGTCTCCACCCTGCACAGGCACCGCATGTCATTATATATCCCCAGTGTCCCCACCCTGCACAGGCACTGAATGTCATTATATATTTCCAGTGGCCCCACCCTGCACAGGCATCACATGTCATTATATATACCCAGTATCTCCACACTGCACAGGCACTGCATGTCATTATATATCCCCAGTGTCTCCACCCTGCACAGGCATTGCATGTCATTATATCCCCAGTGTCTCCACCCTGGACAGCCATCGCATGTCATTATATTCCCCATTGTCTCCACCCTGCACAGGCATCGCATGTCATTATATCCCCAGTGTCTCCACCCTGCACTGGAATCGCATTTCATTATATATCCCAAGTGTCTCCACCCTGCACAGGCATCGCATGTCATTATATATCCCCAGTGTCTCCACCCTGCACAGGCATTGCATGTCATTGTATCCCCAGTGTCTCCACCCTGCACAGGCATATCATGTCATTATATAGCCCCAGTGTCTCCAACCTGCACAGGCATTGCATGTCATTATATATCCCCATTGTCTCCACCCTGCACAGGCATTGCATGTCATTATTTCCCCAGTGTCTCCACCCTGCACAGGCACCACATGTCATTATATATCCCCAGTGTTCCCACCCTGCACAGGCACTGCATGTCATTATATATTTCCAGTGGCCCCACCCTGCACAGGCATCGCATGTCATTATATCCCCAGTGTCTCCACCCTGCACAGGCATCGCATGTCTTTATATATCCCCCAGTGTCTCCACCCTGCACAGGCACCGCATGTCATTATATATCCCCAGTGTCCCCACCCTGCACAGGCACTGCATGTCATTATATATTTCCAGTGGCCCCACTCTGCACAGGCATCACATGTCATTATATATCCCCAGTATCTCCACACTGCACAGGCACTGCATGTCATTATATATCCCCACTGTCTCCACCCTGCACAGGCATTGCATGTCATTATATCCTCAGTGTCTCCACCCTGCACAGCCATCGCATGTCATTATATTCCCCATTGTCTCCACCCTGCACAGGCATCGCATGTCATTATATCCCCAGTGTCTCCACCCTGCACTGGAATCGCATTTCATTATATATCCCAAGTGTCTCCACCCTGCACAGGCATCGCATGTCATTATATATCCCCAGTGTCCCCCCCTGCACAGGCATTGCATGTCATTATATCCCCAGTGTCTTCACCCTGCACAGGCATTGCTTATCATTATAACCCCAGTGTTTCCACCCTGTACAGACATCACATGTCATTATATCCCCAGTGTATCCACCCTGCACATGCATCCCATGTCATTATATATCCCCAGCGTCTCCACCCTGCACAGGCATCGCATGTCATTATATATCCCCAGTGTCTCCACACTGCACAGCCATCGCATGTCATTATATCCCCAGTGTCCCCACACTGCACATGCATCGCATGTCATTATATCCCCAGTGTCTCCCCCCTGCACAGGCATCGCATGTCATTATATATCCCCAGTGTCTCCACCCTGCACAGGCATTGCATGTCATTATATATCACCAGTGTATCCACCCTGCACAGGCATCGCATGTCATTATATTCTCCAGTGGCCCAACCATGCACAGGCATCGCATGTTATCATATATCCCCAGTGTCTCCACCCTGCACAGGCATTGCATGTCATAATATATCCCCAGTGTCTCCACCCTGCACTGGCATTGCATTTAATTATATATCCCCAGTGTATCCACCCTGCACAGGCATTGCATGTCATTATATCTCCAGTGTCTCCACCCTGCACAGGCATCGCATCTCATTATGATCCCCCAGTGTCTCCACCCTGCACAGGCATTGCATGTCATTATATTCCCCATTGTCTCCACCCTGCACAGGCATCGCATGTCATTATATCCCCAGTGTCTCCACCCTGCACTGGAATCGCATGTCATTATATATCCTAAGTGTCTCCACCCTGCACAGACATCGCATGTCATTATATATCCCCAGTGTCTCCACCCTGCACAGGCACCGCATGTCATTATATATCCCCAGTGTCTCCACCCTATTATATGTGCATAGTGGCCGCACACCTGCACAGAAATTGCATGTCATTATATATCCCAGTGCCCCCCCTGCACAGGCATTGCATGTCATTATAGTCTGCAGTATCTCCACCCTGCACAGGCATCCCATGTCATTATATATTCCCCAGTGTCTCCACCCTGCACAGGCATCGCATGTCATAATATATTCCCAGTGGCCCCACCCTGCACAGGCATTGCATGTCATTATATATCCCCAGTGTATCCACCCTGCACAGGCATTGCATGTCCTTATATTCTCCAGTGGCCCAACCCTGCACAGGCGTCGCATCTCATTATAATCCCCAGTACCTCCCTGCACAGGTATCTCATCGCATATATCCCCAGTGTCTCCACCCTGCACAGGCATTGCATGTCATTATATATCCCAAGTGTATCCACCCTGCACACGCATCCCATGTCATTACATATCCCCAGTGTCTCCACCCTGCACAGGCATCCCATGTCATTATATATTCCCCAGTGTCTCCACCCTGCAGAGGCATTTCTTGTCATTATATGCCCAGTGGCTCCTCCCTGCACAGGCATCGCATGTCATTATATTCCCCAGTGTCTCCACCCTCCAGAGGCATCCCATGTCATTATATTCCCCAGTGCCCACCCTGCACAGACATTGCATGTCATTATATTCTGCAGTATCTCCACACTGCACAGGCATCCCATGTCATTATATATTCCCCAGTGTCTCCACCCTGCACAGGCATCGCATGTCATTATATATTCCCAGTGGCCCCACCCTGCACAGGCATCACATTTCATTATATATCCCCAGTGGCCCCACCCTGCACAGGCATCGCATGTCATTATATATTATCCAGTGGCCCCACCCTGCACAGGCATCGCATGTCATTATATATCCCCAGTGGCCAGACCCTGCACAGGCATCACATGTCATTATATTCCCCAGTGTCTCCACCCTGCACAGGCACCGCATGTCATTATATTCCCCAGTGTCTCCTCCCTAGACAGGCACCGCATGTCATTATATTCCCCACTGTCTCCACCCTGAACAGGCGTCACAGGTCATATTCCCCAGTGTCTCCACCCTGCAGAGGCATCGCATATCATTATATTCCCCAGTGTCTCCACCCAGCACAGGCATCACATGTCATTATATATCCCCAGTGTCTCCACCCTGCACAGGCATCACATGTCATTATATATCCCCAGTGTCTTCACCCTGCACAGGCATCGCATGTCATTATATATCCCCAGTCTCTCCACCCTGCACAGGCATTGCATATCATTATATATCCCCAGTGTCTCCACCCTGCACAGGCATTGCATGTCATTATATATCCCCAGTGTCTCCACCCTGCACAGGCATTGCATGTCATTATATCCCCAATGTCTCCACCCTGCACAGGCATCGCATGTCATTATATATCCCCAGTGTCTCCACCCTGCACAGGCATCGCATGTCATTATATATCCCCAGTGTCTCCACCATGCACAGGCATTGCATGTCATTATTTCCCCAGTGTCTCCACCCTGCACAGTTACCGCATGTCATTATATATCCTCAGTGTTCCCACCCTGCACAGGCACTGCATGTCATTATATATTTCCAGTGGCCCCACCCTGCACAGGCATCGCATGTCATTATATCCCCAGTGTCTCCACCCTGCACAGGCATCGCATGTCTTTATATATCCCCCAGTGTCTCCACCCTGCACAGGCACCGCATGTCATTATATATCCCCAGTGTCCCCACCCTGCACAGGCACTGAATGTCATTATATATTTCCAGTGGCCCCACCCTGCACAGGCATCACATGTCATTATATATCCCCAGTATCTCCACACTGCACAGGCACTGCATGTCATTATATATCCCCAGTGTCTCCACCCTGCACAGGCTTTGCATGTCATTATATCCCCAGTGTCTCCACCCTGCACAGCCATCGCATGTCATTATATTCCCCATTGTCTCCACCCTGCACAGGCATCGCATGTCATTATATATTCCCAGTGCCCCCCCCTGCACAGGCATTGCATGTCATTATATCCCCAGTGTCTTCACCCTGCACAGGCATTGCTTGTCATTATATCCCCAGTGTTTCCACCCTGTACAGACATCACATGTCATTATATCCCCAGTGTATCCACCATGCACAGGCATCGCATGTCATTATATATCCCCAGTGTCTCCACCCTGCACAGGCATCGCATGCCATTATATATCCCCAGCGTCTCCACCCTGCACAGGCATTGCATGTCATTATATATCACCAGTGTATCCACCCTGCACAGGCATCGCATGTCATTATATTCTCCAGTGGCCCAACCCTGCACAGGCATCGCATGTTATTATATATCCCCAGTGTCTCCACCCTGCACAGGCATTGCATGTCATAATATATCCCCAGTGTCTCCACCCTGCACTGGCATTGCATTTCATTATATATCCCCAGTGTCTCCACCCTGCACAGGCATTGCATGTCATTATATCCCCAGTGTCTACACCCTGCACAGGCATCGCATGTCATTATATATCCCCAGTGTCTCCACCCTTCACAGGCATTGCATGTCATTATTTCCCCAGTGTCTCCACCCTGCACAGGCACCTCATGTCATTATATATCCCCAGTGTCCCCACCCTGCACAGGCACTGCATGTCATTATATATTTCCAGAGGCCCCACCCTGCACAGGCATCACATGTCATTATATATCCCCAGTATCTCCACACTGCACAGGCACTGCATGTCATTATATATCCCCAGTGTCTCCACCCTGCACAGGCATTGCATGTCATTATATCCCCAGTGTCTCCACCCTGCACAGCCATCGCATGTCATTATATTCCCAATTGTCTCCACCCTGCACAGGCATCGCATGTCATTATATATCACCAGTGTCTCCACCCTTCACAGGCATTGCATGTCATTATATCGCCAGTGTCTCTACCCTGCACTGGAATCCCATTTCATTATATATCCCCCAGTGTCTCCACCCTGCACAGGCATCGCATGTCATTATATATTCCCAGTGGCCCCACCCTGCACAGGCATTGCATGTCATTATATCCCCAGTGTCTTCACCCTGCACAGGCATTGCTTGTCATTATATCCCCAGTGTTTCCACCCTGTACAGGCATCACATGTCATTATATCCCCAGTGTCTCCACCCTGCACAGGCATCGCATGTCATTATATTCCCCAGTGTCTCCACCATGCACAAGCATTGCATGTCATTATATCCCCAGTGTCTCCACCCTGCACAGGCATCGCATGTCATTATATATCCCCAGTGTCTCCACCCTGCACAGACATTGCATGTCATTATATATCCCCAGTGTCTCCAACCTGCACAGGCACTGCATGTCATTATATATCCCCAGTGTCTCCACCCTGCACAGACATCGCATGTCATTATATATCCCCAACGTCTCCACCCTGCACAGGCATCACATGTCATTATATATCCCCAGTGTCTCCACCCTGCACAGGCATCGCATGTCATTATATCCCCAGTGTCTCCACCCTGCACAGGCATCGCATGTCATTATATCCCCAGTGTTTCACCCTGCACAGGCATCGCATGTCATTACATATCCCCAGTGTCTCCCCCCTGCACAGGCATCGCATGTCATTATATATCCCCAGTGTCTCCACCCTGCACAGGCATCGCATGTCATTATATATCACCACTGTATCCACCCTGCACAGGCATCGCATGTCATTATATTCTCCAGTGGCCCAACCCTGCACAGGCATCGCATGTTATTATATATCCCCAGTGTCTCCACCCTGCACAGGCATTGCATGTCATAATATATCCCCAGTGTCTCCACCCTGCACTGGCATTGCATTTCATTATATATCCCCAGTGTATCCAACCTGCACAGGCATTGCATGTCATTATATATTCCCCAGTGTTTCCACCCTGCACAGGCATTGCATGTCATTATATATCCCCAGTGTCTCCACCCTGCACAGGCATCGCATGTCATTATATATCCCCAGTGTCTCCATCCTGCACAGGCATCACATGTCATTATATATCCCCAGTGTCTCCACCCTGCACAGGCATTGCATGTCATTATATCCCCAGTGTCTCCACCCTGCACAGGCATCGCATGTCATTATATCCCCAGTGTCTCCACCCTGCACAGGCATCGCATGTCATTATATATCCCCAGTGTCTCCACCCTGCACAGGCATTGCATGTCATAATATATCCCCAGTGTCTCCACCCTGCACTGGCATTGCATTTCATTATATATCCCCAGTGTCTCCACCCTGCACAGGCATTGCATGTCATTATATCCCCAGTGTCTCCACCCTGCACAGGCATCGCATGTCATTATATATCCCCAGTGTCTCCACCCTGCACAGGCATTGCATGTCATAATATATCCCCAGTGTCTCCACCCTGCACTGGCATTGCATTTCATTATATATCCCCAGTGTCTCCACCCTGCACAGGCATTGCATGTCATTATATCCCCAGTGTCTACACCCTGCACAGGCATCGCATGTCATTATATATCCCCAGTGTCTCCACCCTTCACAGGCATTGCATGTCATTATTTCCCCAGTGTCTCCACCCTGCACAGGCACCTCATGTCATTATATATCCCCAGTGTCCCCACCCTGCACAGGCACTGCATGTCATTATATATTTCCAGTGGCCCCACCCTGCACAGGCATCACATGTCATTATATATCCCCAGTATCTCCACACTGCACAGGCACTGCATGTCATTATATATCCCCAGTGTCTCCACCCTGCACAGGCATTGCATGTCATTATATCCCCAGTGTCTCCACCCTGCACAGCCATCGCATGTCATTATATTCCCCATTGTCTCCACCCTGCACAGGCATCGCATGTCATTATATATCACCAGTGTCTCCACCCTTCACAGGCATTGCATGTCATTATATCCCCAGTGTCTCTACCCTGCACTGGAATCCCATTTCATTATATATCCCCCAGTGTCTCCACCCTGCACAGGCATCGCATGTCATTATATATTCCCAGTGGCACCACCCTGCACAGGCATTGCATGTCATTATATCCCCAGTGTCTTCACCCTGCACAGGCATTGCTTGTCATTATATCCCCAGTGTTTCCACCCTGTACAGGCATCACATGTCATTATATCCCCAGTGTCTCCACCCTGCACAGGCATCGCATGTCATTATATTCCCCAGTGTCTCCACCATGCACAAGCATTGCATGTCATTATATCCCCAGTGTCTCCACCCTGCACAGGCATCGCATGTCATTATATATCCCCAGTGTCTCCACCCTGCACAGACATTGCATGTCATTATATATCCCCAGTGTCTCCAACCTGCACAGGCACTGCATGTCATTATATATCCCCAGTGTCTCCACCCTGCACAGACATCGCATGTCATTATATATCCCCAACGTCTCCACCCTGCACAGGCATCACATGTCATTATATATCCCCAGTGTCTCCACCCTGCACAGGCATCGCATGTCATTATATCCCCAGTGTCTCCACCCTGCACAGGCATCGCATGTCATTATATCCCCAGTGTTTCACCCTGCACAGGCATCGCATGTCATTACATATCCCCAGTGTCTCCCCCCTGCACAGGCATCGCATGTCATTATATATCCCCAGTGTCTCCACCCTGCACAGGCATCGCATGTCATTATATATCACCACTGTATCCACCCTGCACAGGCATCGCATGTCATTATATTCTCCAGTGGCCCAACCCTGCACAGGCATCGCATGTTATTATATATCCCCAGTGTCTCCACCCTGCACAGGCATTGCATGTCATAATATATCCCCAGTGTCTCCACCCTGCACTGGCATTGCATTTCATTATATATCCCCAGTGTATCCAACCTGCACAGGCATTGCATGTCATTATATATTCCCCAGTGTTTCCACCCTGCACAGGCATTGCATGTCATTATATATCCCCAGTGTCTCCACCCTGCACAGGCATCGCATGTCATTATATATCCCCAGTGTCTCCATCCTGCACAGGCATCACATGTCATTATATATCCCCAGTGTATCCACCCTGCACAGGCATTGCATGTCATTATATCCCCAGTGTCTCCACCCTGCACAGGCATCGCATGTCATTATATCCCCAGTGTCTCCACCCTGCACAGGCATCGCATGTCATTATATATCCCCAGTGTCTCCACCCTGCACAGGCATCGCATGTCATTATATATCACCAGTGTATCCACCCTGCACAGGCATTGCATGTCATTATATTCTCCAGTGGCCCAACCCTGCAAAGGCATCGCATGTTATTATATATCCCCAGTGTCTCCACCCTGCACAGGCATTGCATGTCATAATATATCCCCAGTGTCTCCACCCTGCACTGGCATTGCATTTCATTATATATCCCCAGTGTATCCAACCTGCACAGACATTGCATGTCATTATATATTCCCCAGTGTTTCCACCCTGCACAGGCATTGCATGTCATTATATATCCCCAGTGTCTCCACCCTGCACAGGCATCGCATGTCATTATATATCCCCAGTGTCTCCATCCTGCACAGGCATCACATGTCATTATATATCCCCAGTGTCTCCACCCTGCACAGGCATCACATGTCATTATATATCACCAGTGTCTCCACCCTGCACAGGTATCGCATGTCATTATATTCCCCCAGTGGCCCCACCCTGCACAGGCACCGCTTCTGACATTTATCCCAGTGGCTCCACCCTGCACAGGTATCACATGTCATTATATAGGCTGTCATTTCTCACTTACCTGCTGTTCCATTGATAGGAGGAGGGTGAGACCTGGAGTCAGAGGACCTCACAGTGAGGGTGATGTTTCTGCTCAGCCTCAGGTCTATGAATGCTATGATGTAGACGCCGCTGTCACTCAGCTGCAGGTTCATAAGGCGCAGAGAAGCGTTCTCTGGGTAGAAGACAGTCCTGTTTCTATATGTTTCATGGACATAATAACTTCCGTTGCAGCTGATGGGAAGCCCATCCTCTCGGAGGGAAACATTCTTCAAGTTATAGGTAATGAATGGATTTCTGTGTTGAGTACTCCATGCGATCATCAGTGAGAGACTCTCTGATCTACTCATCCTGTAGGACACGGGCAGTAGCACAGACTGATTGACAGCTCCAGTGACTGACTCCTGCATCACATGGATGACGACGGCGCCGGAGAGACCTGAAAACACAAGTTCCTGGAGATTATTCACCAGGCTTTGGTGAGCGGGAGAGAGGAGGCAGCTAGGATCACTGGCAAGGCTTTAATAACTCCTCCCTGCTGCAGCAATTCCTTTCTGTGAACCCCATTTCACTCTTGGTCATTTCAGTATGTTAACACCCCAACCCCCTACCCCCTCATCTCACACCTTCCCTGTCCCAGCAAAAGAGGAAAACAGAAGATCCTTGAGCTGCACCATGTCAACAGGAAGTGATCCCATGACACCATCATGGCAGCTATTAATACAGTGCCCAGCACCCGTGGAAGAGTCTATTGGGGTTCTTAATAGTACATCGCATTTTTACCTAACTTGAAGAAGCTTGTTTTATGCCGGGCAGAAGGATGCCAGGCTTAGCCAAACCAGTTGGGATTTGAGGCTTTGACTGGCAGGCTGCTGGTGGACGCTGAGCGCACTGAGCCATCTTATGAGAAGAAGCCTCATCTCGGCACCAGGGGGCAACACTGAGCAGGAGCTGCCACATTAGTGCCGGCTGCATGCCAAGGAAAACCCAAATAGCAGAACCTGAAGTAATGCACAGAAATGAAACCTGGCGCAGAGACATATAATACTGCTTGGCGTCAGGAACTGCTTGCAATAAAAAGTCTCACAAGTGCAGACAGAACGGGTTGTGAGGGGAAGCAAGAATGGTGTGAATACAGAGACACACCCCTCCTCCCCCGCCCCCGTGTAAGCCAGCCCGGTCCCCACCCACACCACATACACTGCTGCATTTAATAGCGGCTTGAGGTGGCTTTGTAAAGCACCCATTTTCAGGAACTGAAAGTGTCATGAACGGCCTTTAGGAGCCTCATGAAGGACACATTGAGGGGCTGAGTGTTGTGGGATTAGGGGTGCTGAGTATGTGTGGTGGCTGGGTGAGAGTGGGGGTGGCTGGCCATGAGGGGTGAGTGTCTCTGTGTGGGGACGGGCTGTGTGTTTTTGGTGGGGGTGCCTGGTGCTGTCTTTTGGCGGGATACTGAGTATGAGTGGGGCATGGCTGTTTATGTGTATAAGGGGCTTGGGTGCAGTGTGGGTGTCTGTGTGTGGGGGCAGGCCAAGTTGAGTGCTGAGTATGGAAGGGTTTCTGGATGCTGTGTGGGGGAGGGCTAGTGTGTGTGCGTGTGTGTGTGGTGAGGGTGAGGTGGTGCTGTGTGTGGGCGCTGTGTGCTTGCTGTTTGCATGGGGACTGTTGCCGTGTGTGTATGTGGTTAATGGCTGGGCGCATCTGTGTGCGTAAGCAGCAAAACATGAAAAGGTGAATGTGAGTGGCGACTGGCATTGAAACAAAGGGCCCGCCCTGCCACTAGAGGTGTCCTCTTGGGACTGTGCTTTGGCCCCTAAAGACAAAGGCCAGACCAGATTTTGTAAATCAAAGTGACATATTAGGAAGGGCATATGTGCTTGCAGCACATGCTTATTTTATTTTGTATTTATAGCAGCGCACAAAACCCTGAGGCATCTAGACACTAGTTATAATGGGTAGGTATAATGGGTAGGGTGTTACAAGATGTTATCAGATGAAATAGGCAAGTACATCTGCAGCACAAGACTGCAAAGTCAGTCAGGTAGGTTACAAGCAGATTATAGTTGCAGCACTAGGCTGAAAGGCCATGAGCAGGTGATTTACAGGCAAGTTATGGGTGCAGCACGAGGCTAGGGCGGACAGAGTCAGGTAAGTTATAGGCAAGTTGTGGGAAACTATTGTGTAGGAGCCGAATCTGGTAAAGCCTCACCTCATGGCGTGAAGGGCTACATCAGGTGTGCATGAAGCATAGCACATAATAAGAAACATTTGAGTAACAGCACAGTCTGGGGCAACATCGGGAGGGCATGAAGCATAGCACATAATAAGAAACATTTGAGTAACAGCACAGTCTGGGGACAACATCGGGAGGGCATGAAGCATAGCACATAATAAGAAACATTTGAGTAACAGCACAGTCTGGGGGCTACATCAGGAGGGCATGAAGAATAACACATAATAACAAACATTTGAGTAACAGCACAGTCTGAGGGCTACATCAGGAGTGCATGAAGCATAACACATAATAAGAAACATTTGAGTAACAGCACAGTCTGGGGGCTACATCAGGAGTGCATGAAGCATAACACATAATAAACATTCGAGTAACAGCACAGTCTGGGGGCTACATCAGGAGTGCATGAAGCATAACACATAATAAACATTCGAGTAACAGCACAGTCTGGGGGCTACATCAGGAGTGCATGAAGCATAACACATAATAAACATTCGAGTAACAGCACAGTCTGGGGGCTACATCAGGAGTGCATGAAGCATAACACATAATAAACATTCGAGTAACAGCACAGTCTGGGGGCTACATCAGGAGTGCATGAAGCATAACACATAATAAACATTCGAGTAACAGCACAGTCTGGGGGCTACATCAGGAGTGCATGAAGCATAACACATAATAAACATTCGAGTAACAGCACAGTCTGGGGGCTACATCAGGAGTGCATGAAGCATAACACATAATAAACATTCGAGTAACAGCACAGTCTGGGGGCTACATCAGGAGTGCATGAAGCATAACACATAATAAACATTCGAGTAACAGTACAGTCTGGGGGCTACATCAGGAGTGCATGAAGCATAACACATAATAAGAAATATTTGAGTAACAGCACAGTCTGAGGGCTACATCAGGAGGGCATGAAGCATAACACATAATAAGAAACATTTGAGTAACAGCACAGTCTGGGGGCTACATCAGGAGGGCATGAAGCATAACACATAATAGGAAACATTTGAGTAACAGCACAGTCTGGGGGCTACATCAGGAGTGCATGAAGCATAACACATAATAAACATTCGAGTAACAGCACAGTCTGGGGGCTACATCAGGAGTGCATGAAGCATAACACATAATAAACATTCGAGTAACAGTACAGTCTGGGGGCTACATCAGGAGTGCATGAAGCATAACACATAATAAGAAATATTTGAGTAACAGCACAGTCTGAGGGCTACATCAGGAGGGCATGAAGCATAACACATAATAAGAAACATTTGAGTAACAGCACAGTTTGGTAAAGCCTCAACTCCAGTTGTTTTTTTTTAATCCCCATGGAAATGGTGTATAATTATTTGTCTTAAGTGTATGAAATGACTCTTATTCATCAGATTGTCCTACAAATAGTCACACTGAATATAAAGCACAATTGCTCGCAGAAATAACATCTCTATGTGCAGAGAACCATTGCTTAAAATGACCAATATCTAGTAACCCAATAATTTATAAGTCTAGCACCTGTAACAGTACATCAGAGAAGTTGGAGCAGCGATAAAGGTTGGAGGGACTGGGATAATTTGCAGCACTACCTTCCACTTTCCATTCCAGGTTTCATTCATCTCCATTAAACCTTCTTCACAATTTGTAACTTTTCGAGTAATAATCCTGATGTTGGCCCATCCACCACTCATCCACTGTTTTTTTTAAAAAAAATGTTATTATTGATTTTAATATATTTCAACAAACAAAACAAACCAAACTTGCAGTGCACATAATAACATTTGAGATTTACTTCACTTCATCCATGTCCACTGCTTCTCCCCTCCCCCCCCCTTCCGAGCCTACTCTCTTCTTGTTCTGTTCCTTTGTCTTGTAGTATGGAGTCCTCATCCATGGCTTCTGTTTGGTCCCGATCACTGGACCAGTCTTGCGTGGGCCCAAATAACTCAGCTATTAGTTGTTTCCACGCCATTAAGGTTTCCGCCTCCTCCTCCCCCCACCCCGCATTGCTTGCTTCCTGCCAGACTGTGGTTTCTGCCTCAGCCCATTTCTGTTGATCTTTCCACCATATTTCTATTCTCAGTCTATGGCATGCTTTCCACCCCATAGCGATTCTTCTCTTTGCAAGTATGTATGCCAGGTCTTTTAGCTTACTCACATGCTTGAGTTTACGTGATCTAGGGAACCCTCCTATCAGGCAAGCCCACGCCGTGTCCACCACTATCTTAACCCCTTTTTCTTCCAGCCTATGTGCTACTTCTCCCCAAAATCTTTCAATCACTGGACATGACCAGAACATATGCACCATTCCGGCATTTTCTTCATCACATTTGGGGCATGCTTGTCGTCCTGTGTTTTTAAATTTGGCTATCCTCTTGGGTGTCATGTACGCCCTTTGAGTTATGTATAAATGTATCTGCTGCAGTCTTGGGTTTCTCGACACTTTTTTATGGTACTCTTGGGATCGTTCCCATATTCTATCACTCATTGGGGCCCCCACTTCCTCTTCCCAGTCCTGTCTCAGCTGCACCACCTCCTTCCCCACTTTGGACATCATGAGCTCATACAATCTAGATATCTCGTGTCTCCCTTCTGCTATATCATATGTTATATCAATGGTGGTGTCCGGTTCATCTTCCAGTACTACTTCAGACCACGTCTCTTTGATTCGGCGCACCACCCTATGATATGTATTATACTGTCCCGTGTGTAAACCTGTTTCCTCCCCCAGCCCTTCAAAATCCTTTATGCTCCCCTCTTGCCATATGTCACCCATTGTTGCTATCCCCACCGGCTCCCAGTGTTTCCTGATCATCGTTCTTAATTGCTTTACTTGTCCCACCAGTGCAACTAGTGGTATTTGCGGGGAGCACAGGGATGGGTTCTCCATTATCTGACAGGCCCTACGCCATATCTCCCACCCCAGTATCATCATCTTTGGGCGTCCCTGTATATCCTATCCGGGCAACCACATCATTTCCTTTAGGAAGAATGGGGCACAATCCAATCGGAACAGCCTGGACTCCGAGGTTGGTTCTTCAGAGAGCCATTTAGCTACATATTGCAGCTGGCTTGCTATGTAATAGATTTCATAATTTGGCAGCTTTATGCCCCCTTTCCCGTATGGGTTTTGTAATTTCTAAAGGGCCACTCGGTTCCGCTTCCCATGCCAGAGGAATTCCCTGCATATAGTATTCATCCTGGCAAAAAATCGCTTTGGTATCAGGTATGGAATGTTTCCAAAATAGTGTAAAAGTCTTGGCAGGACCACCATTTTCAGCATTGCCATCATCGCCAAGGGGTGCTTCACCCAAAACTTCATATTATTTTCAATATTCCTAATCGCTTTCTCAGTGTTATGTTGGTGCTCTACTTCCACCTCATGATATACGACTATCCCAAGATATCGGAACGTACTGACCTCCCATGGTATCTGTAAAACTGGTAGCTACTCTAACGAGACCCCTTTATATCTGCCCAATGGAAATATACAAGATTTCTTAGGGTTCACTGCTATGGCCGACAGCCCTGCAAATCTCTCCATCACCTCCAGGACATATTGGAGGTTTTCTTCCAGGTACCGCAGGTACAGTAACATATCATCGGCGTACAAGGAGATTAAGTGCGGTTCCCCTTTTATGGCAATGCCTATTATATCATATTGTTGTCTCAGGTATATCGCCAGGGGCTCTAGGGCTTGAATATACAGCATGGGGGACCAAGGGCATCCCTGCCTAGTACCGCTGCTGAGTTGCCATCTCTCTGATATTATTGCTCCTTTTTTACCCTGGCCAACGGTGAGCTATATAATAATTTATCCCATTTGAGATACCCCGGTCCTATTCCATAGTTGGTCAGGGCCGCAATCAGCCATGGCCATTTGACCAAGTCAAAGGCCTTTATTGCGTCCAGCGATACTATTGCCATTTCGCCTGCACCCCCATTTGTATGTTCAATGATTCTGTGGCGTCGCCTGAGATTGTTGGATATGTTCCTGTTGGGGACCTATTAGCGCCATGGTTGCCGCCGGTATTTTACCGTGTCCGCCTTGGTGGATGGCAGAATTACCGCCCTACTCCAAGGTGAGCGGGGGCAGTAATGGGGGCGGTAATTCCCAATTCACCAAGGCACTTCCCCATTCCCATTTTTGCCCCCATAGGGCATGATGGGAATGGGGAAGGCGCTAATTACGGTACCACAAATTGCAGTACCGTAATTAACTCCAAGGTCCATTTGTGGCACCCTACTTTAACGGCTGGTGACACCAGCCGTTAAAGTCGGGTCCCGCAAAGGGAACTCGTAGTAAGGCGGTAAGGGTTTACCGGTACCGGTGCCCTTACCGGTACCGGTAAACTCTTACCGCCTAACGTGTAATGAGGCCCATTGTCTTTTGTGTGAGCTGGGTGGTTACTGGTGTAATGCAGGAGGGTATTTCTGTCTGTAGGTTTGCAGTACAGATCACATTGTAGAGTACCCTCTCTGTGACGGATAATTAGATCCAGGAAGTTAATCTCAGTATTACTGTGGTCGATGGTGAATTGTATATCCATGTTACAGGTGTTAAGCCACATCCAAAAGGCATTCAGTTCGGTTTCTCTACCTGTCCAGGTAAAGATAACATCGTCAATGTAGCGATGACAGTTGCTAATTTGGACCTGCCACTGGTTGCGGTCTGAAAAGATATAGTCATTCTCGAATTTGGCCATGAAAAGGATTGCCAGGCTGCGGGCGAATGCCGCCCCCATAGCGGTTCCTTTAGTTTCCAGGTATATTGTATTGTTGAATGTGAAGAGGTTTTTGCATAATGCTATCTCCATTAGTTCCAATACAAAAGTCTTGCAGGGGGTAGATTAGTTCTTGTGTGACAAACACATAGGGCCTCATTACACGGTAGGCGGTAAGGGTTTACCGGTACTGGTATTTTACCGGTACCGGTAAATCCTTACCGCCTTACTACGAGGTCCCTTTGCGGGTTGGGGAATTTAACGCCTGCTTTTTGCAGGCGTTAAAAACCAACCCGCAAAGGGACTCACAGAGCTAATTATGGTACCGCAATTTGCGGTACCGTAATTAGCGCCTTCCCCATGCCCATTATGCCCTATGGGGCAAAAATGGGAATGGGGAAGGGCAATGGTGGAAGGGGGAATTACCGCCCCGCCAACCTTGGAATGGGGCGGTAATTCCCCTTTCCGCCAAGGCGGTGCCGGTATTTTACCGGCATGAACTATGGCGCTAATAGCACCATGGTTCTCCGCCATCTGTGTAATGAGGCCCATAGTCCAACCTGGTGTGTAGATTCTGGGGGGCTGAATAGTGCGAGTATTGCCTATCCTGTAGATGGTGCGACCTCCATGCATCCTCGAACCCAAAATCCGTTAACAGTGACTTCAGTGTCCTAGCAGCAGGAGTGGGTCTATCTATTTTACAATCTGAACTGTCTATTTTTGGGTTTGGTACACAATTAAAGTCTCCTCCCCAGATCACCGCCCATCCCAAGAGCATGCTAAATTTGCTATATAGGGTTCGAAAGTATGCCGCTGTGTCCTGATTCTGGGCATATACATATTTCTTTGTTTTCCACCAGCTCTTTTATTATGACCATCCTCTCGTCTGCCTCCACCGCAGTTTGTAATAGCTGAAACGGGACATGCGGTGCGACCCAGGCAATTATCCCTCTAGCATAAGCTGAATATGTTGCGCCTAGCATGGTCCCCCACCAGCTTTTCTTGTGTGAGGTGGGTCTCTTGTATCAAGGCCTTGTCTATTTTCTGTCTACGCAGATACATCATAACCTTCTTTCTTTTTAAATAGCTATTGAGCCCCCTAACATTATAAGTAACTACTTTAAGGTCTCCCATAGTATGTTAGGTTCCCGCTTCTCCCTCCGCAGGTATAGTCCATGTCTAAGTGTCTCCTCCTTTACACGTAGGCTCGTTCTCCAACCCCAACATAAGCTCCCCTTAAGTACAAAAACCTCAACTTTTCCAATCCCATCCCCCTCCCCCCTTCCCCTTCCCACCCTGCCCCAACTTACACTGCAAACCCCTCCTATCCCTGCCCCTCTCCAACTGTTGCCCAGCTCCATCCCTGGATCTCAGGCACCCCCGCATCTAGCCCTTTTCCAACAATTGCTGTACTCACAGCTCAGCAGGGAGATATCGCCCTAGTGGCAGTCCTACTACTCTAATTCCCGGGGGTAGGTTGTCTCCGTCTTGTGACTCCTGTTTTGCTTATCAGACTAAGCACCCTTATTGCTGTCCATTTTGAGTTTTAAATGTATATTCTAGTCCCACGTGCACATCTTTAACTTCTTTCATACCATCTCGTCTAGCTGCACCCTTGTTACCAGTTCTGCAGTCTCTGCTCACGGCCCCCACATCCCCCCTTTTATCATGTATGGCATTGTGGTCACTTATCGTGTTCCTGCTGGGATTGCTCCTCATCTCGCTCCGGACAGCCGTGTGCATCCAGCCACATCCCCGCATCCTCCGGGTATCAAAAAAGTGCGCTTTGCGGAAAATCTTGAGCTTCGCAGGATACAAGAGCATGTATTTGAATCCCGCTGTGCGCAGCCTCCTCTTGATCACCACATAGCTGTACCGCTGCCTTTGTACCAACATGGTGTAATCAGGATATGCAGTGATGGTCGCAGTCGCCCTTTTTATCTTCCCTCCTTTCCGAAAAAATTCCAAGATCTTCTCTCTGTCCCTATAGTTCAGGATTTTTGCCAAGATTGCTCTAGGTGGGGGGCTCCAGGTTGCAGTTTCCTCATCAAGGCCCTGTGTGCCCGTTCAATTGCAAAATCTCGGGAGAGCTTGTTAGCTCCTATTTCTTGTATTAACATGTTCTCCGCATAGTCCGTGGGGTCCTGACCTTCCTCTCCTTCCGGTAGGCCAACCACGCGTATGTTGTTGCGTCTTGCTCTTCCCTCAGCCTCCTCCGCTCGATTCTCTAGATTAGCCACCTGCTGTTTTAATATGTGGACTTCCTTGGCATTGTGATAGTATCTGTGTTGGTTTTCACTGCACTCTCTAGGCTGCTCGTTCGTTCCGCAAGCGCTCTGACATCTTGCCTCAGCAGATTAACCTCTATTCCCACTGCATCTATTTTGGTTTCTAGTGCAGTTCTCAGGTCTGCCATCACTGTCCCCCATGAGGTTTTCACTTCCATGATGGATGTTAGGATTGCGTTGTCCTCTCGCGGTAGAGCCGCGTCCCCAGGCGTAGTTGCTGTGCCTTGTGCTGGGGTAGTGGGGATTGCTGCGACTTGGCAAAAATGTCCATCGTGGGCTGTTTCCCCTTGGCTTTGCCTCCCCTTACAGACATTGCTCCATCCTGTTCATGCCACAGGGTCCGTCTTCACTGAGGGCTGGTGGCTCTTGCTTCTCGCGTCATTATTTCCGAGGTTCTCCTAAAGATGATGGCGCCACAACACCTGCACCTCTGATTTTCGTTACTGAGTCTCCAGTGCCTAAGCTTGTTAACCGTGACCCCCCTTTGTTGGTCTTCTCCATGCCAGCCAATGATAATGTTCTTGGGGTTGTATCCACGTTGATCTGCCTTCCTGTTAAAGCACCAGGCACCCAGTATCTACTGCACGTCAATTCCAGGCTTCGTTGTGTACACTGTAACTGGATACTTGTCCTTATATTGTGTGCCCTCCTATTAAGTCTTCTCTCTGGTAACTTAATGTGCGTGTTTTATTCGCAGATGGCCTTGCCGGGCACGCTCTCCCTCGAGAGTGTGCACTTTTCTCTCCCAGCCTTCCAAATTTTTTTTACATGGGATCACTACTTCTGGCCCGTGACATTAGCCTCCACTCTCTGCTGTTACCTCGTGGTACTATTCATGCAATGCACTATTTTTGTTCTTATTGCACTGGACTTGCCTGTAGCTCCTCGTTAGCCCCCTCTCCTTCACGCACCCTGCGTTAGATCCCAGTTCTCAGGGCAACTCCTTCATCTTCACTCCCCTGGTATTTCCAGTTCTTTTGCACTCCTCCTTCTGATGTGCACCAAGCACCACTCCTGGCCTTCACAGCCAATCCTGAGAGGCAGTTCAACTCCGGGGTGTCCCCCCTACTGGCGGACCCAGCCACTGTTGACCTCCGTACTCCAACGCAGCACCTTGGTTGCGCCGCTCGTCCGGGCGTACATTTGCTTCTGTCCCCTTACATTTGCCGATATGGTCTGCAACTTGCAGTCAGCTCCCTAGCCTCAGAGGGCCTGCTATGTTAGTCCTCCAGCACGCTAATAGCATGCAGCAGCAGCATGTGAGCTTCTTTTTGTTGCAATTCTGGGGCATATTTCCTAGTCACAAGCTCTTATGCTCCTATCTTCTATTTGTTCCGGGTAGCATTGTTCGTATATCTTGTATCATTCAGGGAGTCCTGATGTAATTCTTTCACTCTTCTGGAGTAGCCTCGTGAAATTCACTTCAGAGAGAGATTTTCTCCTTTCTCTATAGCACCTCTCGCTGGGTAATGAGCACCCGGGAGAGGTCTTCACTGGGCGCCAGTGCTCATCTGTTCATTCCGGCCCGAGTCTCCGGAAGCCAGACCTCTGGGGCACCCGCTTTCCGCAGCCCACTCTGTCTCCTTGCAGTTTCTCACCGACTCCACGTTATTGCAGCTGTAACTGTGTCGCTCGCTTGGCATTGTTACAAAGTATCAGCTTCAATGCATGCAGCAGACTGACTTCCCGACTGCGGGCTGATAGTGTGCGCGATCGTCTGCAGCCCTCTTCTGACCTTCCCTGCCAGCTGCAGCTACTGGTCCATCCTTTGTCCCTCTGCGCCGGCCATCTTGTTTCACTTTTTTTGCTCGCTAGTTACAAACTTGCCATCGTCTCTCTGTTACGTCTCTCTGTCACATGAGCACTCCAGCCTCCTTACGGATGTGCTCCGTTACTTCATGCATCTGGCATTCCTCTTCTGTGCGCGAACGCACGTTGCTGATGCTGTTTCTTTAAAGGATCATTATGGATCCGTAGGAGCCTTCGAGGAGACACGTCCTACTACATGGCCTACTAGCCGCACCCCCCTCCATCCACTGTTTTACTTTAGATGTGATGGCCAGAAAGTAGGTGCCTTTAACTCTTTTTACATTTTTTTTTATTGTAGAACAGCTTCAAGTCACGCAAAGACACAATCAGTTTGCAATACATTCTTTGCAGGTACCACTGGCAGCTCAGACCAGGACCGATTCATTCCCGGAATCAGGAGAGAAGTTGTTGGAAATGGACACCTGATCATCCACACAACAAAAGGTGATATTTTTTCTACTCCTTTATAACATGTTTCTATTACTTAATGTATTGGTCTCTTACAGTGTATAACCAAATCTTTGTGTGAATATAAATTAAGAGGCAATATTCTGCATAGATTCTGGCTAGGCTCATTTTTTTCATTCATGACTTAAAAAATAAAACATCACCTAGGTGACGGCTATTGGCACCATAGTTGTAGACATGGCTGTATTTGATATTTCAGCAAACACTTGATTATTGTTTGCCTCTACTCTCCTGCTATTCACCAGCTACCACCCCATATATAATATATGTATCCTAGCAGTGGAACGTTGTTCTCCTACAGTGAATTCATAGTGTGCCACAGCGTCCAAAGTGCAAGTCTACAAAGCAGCTGAAAGGGTCCTTGATTCATAAAGAAAAAATGTTATGATTTATATCAATTCAACTGATTAGGGATCACATTTCTTATGCATGGAATTCACCCAACCATGTTTTGTACCAAAACATCATTGTTTATAACTTGCACGTCATGACTATTTGTGTTAATATTATATATTGTGCTATATTTCCAGGCTGATATGCAACAGCTGGTTATGGATGCCAATGACCCCACCAGATCTGGAGATATACAGGGTAATTCATAGAATTTTGCACAAAAGTGGAGCACGCGGCTGGCGCACAGTGTGCGCGTGCGAATGTCTGTGCCAGCCGCGTGGGCTAAAATCGATTTCCACGCACAGCGTATTCATGGATTTAGCCCCCAAAACCAGTTGTGGCGCAGAGTGGCGCAGCGACCCTGCAGCAGCGCCAGTTACCCCCCTAAGAACGCCCTTGCGCAAGGAAAAGCCATCAAAATTCCCAATTCAGCGCAAAGGGCTGCGCTAACCCTGAACCAGTTTACAAGGCTGCCAAACAGCAAACGCCAAGCGGGGAACGTGTGTTACTGGGGTGCGCATGAAGCTTCACATGCGAAAGGGCCTGTGCGAGTGGGGTACGTGTATTACTGGGGTTCGCGGGAACTTTCACACGCGAAAGGGCCTGTGCGAGTGGGGTACATGTATTACGGGGGTGCGCGGGAAGTTTCACATGTGATTGGCATGGGTACGTGTCTTTCAGGGGTGCTCAGGAAGTTTCACACGCGATTGGCCTGGCTATGTGTATTTCAGGGGTGCGCGGGAAGTTTCACACGCGATTGGCCTGGGTACGAGTATTTCTGGGGGTGCGCAGGAAGTTTCACACGCGATTGGGCTGGGTACGTGTATTACTAGAATTCGCGGCAAGTTTCACACACGATTTCAGCAGGGTACATGTATTACAGGGTTCGCGGGAACTTTCACATGCGAAAGGGCCTGTGCGAGTGGGGAACGTGTATTACGAGGGTGCGTGGGAAGTTTCACACGCGATTGGCCTGGGTACGTGTATTTCAGGGGTGCGTGGGAAGTTACACACGCGATTGGCCTGGCTACGTGTATTTCAAGGGTGCGCGGGAAGTTTCACACGTGAAAGTGCCTGGGTACGTGTATTTCAGGGGTGTGTGGGAAATTTCACACGTGATTGGCCTGCCTATGTTTTTTTTCAGCGATGCGCAGGAAGTTTCACACGCGATTGGCCTGGGTACGTGTATTTCGGGGG
This sequence comes from Ambystoma mexicanum, assembly GCF_040938575.1. Classification (NCBI taxonomy): domain Eukaryota; kingdom Metazoa; phylum Chordata; class Amphibia; order Caudata; family Ambystomatidae; genus Ambystoma; species Ambystoma mexicanum. Next base: position 1,461,299,342 of record NC_090924.1, on the reverse strand, counting down.
TGCGCGTGAAGTTTCACATGCGATTGGGCTGGGTACGTGTATTTCGGGGGTGCGCGGGAAGTGTCACACGCAATTGGCAAGGGTACGTGTATTTCAGGGGTGCGCAGGAAGTTTCACACGCGATTGGCCTGGGTACGTGTATTTCAGAGGTGCGTGGGAAGTTTCACACGCGATTGGAGTAGGGTACGTGTATTACTGGGCTGCGCATGAAGTTTCACACGCGATTTTGCTGTCAGAGTGGGGAACGCGTATTTCGGGGGTGCGCGGGGAGTCCTACACGTGAATTGGCAGTGTGGGTCCTCCCAGGTGTCCCCTCTACCGCCTCCACGGCCCTTGCAGGCAGCCCACACCACAGGGGACTACCCTGCACCCCTGGTCATGTCCCGCAGGCAGCCCATCCACCATGGGCATGCCCCCCAGTCAAGCCACATGTCACGTTGCAATATGATCACCAACTCATGTCTCCCAGCACCCCCACCCCCCAGCAATGAGGGGTACCTGCCAGCAGGCCCCCACACATGTCCCCCTGCACCCCCACCCCGCAGCAGTGCAGGGCACCTGCCAGCAGGCCCCCACTCATGTCCCACTCATGTCCCCCTGCACCCCCACCCCCCAGCAGTCAGGGGCACCTGCCAGCAGGCCCCCACACATGTCCCCCAGCACCCCCACCCCCCATCAGTCAGGGGCACTTGCCAGCAGGACCCCACACATGTCCCTCTGCACCCCCACCCCCCAGCAGTCAGGGGCACCTGCCAGCAGGCCCCCACACATGTCCCCCAGCACCCCCACCCCCCAGCAGTGCAGGGCACCTGCCAGCAGGCCCCCACACATGTCCCCCAGCACCCCCACCCCCCAGCAGTGCAGAGCACCTGCCAGCAGGCCCCCACACATGTCCCCCCAGCACCTCCACCCCCAGCAGTAAGGGGCACCTGCTAGCAGGCCCCCACACATGTCCTCCTGCACCCCCACCCCCCAGCAGTCAGGGGCACCTGCCAGCAGGATCCCACAAAGTCCCCCCCCGACAGGTCATCACACTCCAGACCCATGCCCCTCATGGCCACCCAAATCCCAAGACTGCAGGTCACCTCGCATGTCCCGTTGACACAACGCCATCCCACCCAGGACAGGCTCAACCCGGTCCCGGATAGCCACGTCCGCAGGGAGATGAAGGCCAGTTGTTGTAAGCGGATCCCCTCCCTGAAAACGGGTCTGGACGTAGGCATCCCTGCTGGTGCGGGATGATGCAGTCACAGGATCGGGGACAGGATTACACACAGGCACCTCCGCGGCAGCCTGTGCTGCCTCCTGTCCCTGCCCCTGCACGGCACCAGTGGAATCCCCACCTCCAGACCCTGTCTCTGTCCCATGTGCAGCCTCCTCCACCACCAAACCCCCCACCAACCTCGATGACTCCGTGCCATCTTCCTTCGTCAGACCCTGTGGGGTCTCAGCTGCCCTTCTGCTGCCGAGGAATCCAACTCCAACCTCCGCCTCTTGGACCTACCCTCGGCAGCTGTGGCCTGGGACGCGGCACCGGACTCCTCACTCCCTGACGAGATCACAACCTGGTAGGGGAGCCGGGCCTTGTGTCTCTGGCTGGTGGTGTGATCCCCGCCGCTGTGCTCCACAGCACCCTCTCTACCCTCTTCATCAGTTGACGCTGCAGACAGGGAGAGATAGGAAACAGGCATCAGGACACTGTACAATGGACTGATACACACATGCCAGTTGCACATGAGTGGCAGTGTCAAACTTCAGACCTGGCATCACAATCCCCAACACACATGGCATGTCATCTGACACACATGAGCAATTCCACAGCCATATGGCAACAGCCAGCACCATCCATACACATACAACAGCATGAGCAGCCAAAAGTGAGCCAGACATCACATGAAACACAGGGAGTGCACTAGACATGCACACACGCCACCACACTTACATGCATGTGTACACCTCCACCAACTGTCGCAGTGATGAGATCGGCATCCATGTCACATCTGGCAATCAGTCTTCTACATATCAGTGTCCCAAGCATCCATGTTGCATCACTGTTGCACCCTTATGAAATACACAGACATGCACATGTACACGGTGCAGATACATGCAGCTGGAACCGACATCCATGTGTGACACCACAACCATGCCAACTTACATACACAGTCATTCAAGCATGTGTGCTCACATATCTGCATTTGGAATGCAAGCTTACACACACATGCACCATCCATGTGTCTCACACATGAGAGGACTCGCATGTGTTAGCCTCACGGCCCTGTACATACACATCCATACATGGCCCTACAAAACCACATGTGTAACCTGCACACTACTGGCACACCACCACACGCACAGCTTACAATCAGTATGCATGTACACTTACTGCTCGACTCCAGACGGGTCTGCCTCTCAAGGACCTGGACGTGGAGCGCTGGGGATATGCATTCCAGGACCCTCATTTGATGTTCCGACAGGTATCTGACGTGTACGTGTGGGCCGGTTTAAAAGCTGCGTGTAGGACGCCATTTCCTTGTACATGCTTTTCGTGGAGATTGAGTTGGTGAAATCTGTACTTCTTGTCGGTTCACACGCGATTACTTCACAGCGTTCCTAGTTCGTACTCCCTGTTACCTCTGACAGATCTTTTCTGATTTTTTGTTGGGCCTGTTTCCTCAAACAGAGTTCACTTCTTCTTTTGTCCTGTCTCCTCAGACAGCTTACAATTCTTCTTTTGGCGGGGGTGTTGCCAATGCGCACACGCGCATATTTTTCTTGTTCTTTTTCCAGGCAGACGGTGAGTTCCGCATGTACTTAGCAACTGTGCTTGCCCCGTGTGTCGCGTTCCCCTTCAGAGGTCATTGTAGGCTGCGTGTATTACGCGTACGCTTATTTTTGTGTTTCTGGGTGCCACAGCGTATTGCAAGTTCATTTTTTCACGCACGTGGTCTACGAGGGGTTGCATGCACGTTTATTTTTGATTTTGGGCTGCCTTTGCATTGCGTGACCCGTCATCTTCCCCCAGGGGTCACAGACAGCCTTGTTAGAGCACTAGGGTACGAATGCCACCTGGTTTCCTACCCCTTTGACCCCCAATTGCCCAGGACAATAGTTTACTGCAACTCACATACGCACAACAACATAGATGCCATGCCATGGCTGGGAGGTGACCAAGCGGTAAGGGAGGCAAAGGTGGCCGATCCTCAAAAGGTGGGCGTGGTGGGCGCGGTAGGGGACATGGCCAGGATTTGCAGGGTACCCCTATTCCCCCATGTGTGGAGGAACAATCAGGGACACTACATGGTGTCGATACGTCCTGATTGTCGCATTTGAACCTGCCAGCGAAGTGGACTGAACTGGCGAACCTCTGCTCCTCCAGGTCAGAGTTCAGAAATCCATCTTAACAGTAGATCTCTTTCTTCTACTGGGGCCTCCCTCTGGAACAGCCTCCCTGCCTCCAAGAAACTTGAGGAGGACCATCTCCGGTTCCTGAAGCCCCTCAAAACCTTTCTCTTTGCTTCTGCTTTTTCTCCTCCTCTCCCCTACTGACTTCCTGGTTGAAACCTAACCTGCACTGGTTACCTGGCCACTCTCTGATCTCGGACCCCGGCCCTCTCCCCAGCCAGTCGCATACCTGTACTGCCTTCCTGGAAACTTGGGGACTGTTTCTGTATCCCTTCAATCCTACTTCCAGCACTTGATACATGTTGTCTGCACTTACCCTTGCCACCTGCTGACCGCACTTCTACTATTGTTATGTATTCCTTTATCCCATGTACTGCACTGTCCCCTCTCCCCTTCCCCCCTGCACTCTCCCCCCTTCCCTTTCCCATGCACTTGCACGATGTGAATGACACCTGGACTAGTAGGATCGTTGTCTGTATTTGCCCTGTTCCCCCTACCTTGCCTCTTTGCGCCCTGAAACACTTGTGTATGTTGGCGCGTTATAAATGCCATATCATATCATATTAGTATTAAGTAAATAAAGCCCAATCCATCAAGTGTGAATATCTAAGCATTCAAATGTATGTTAAAGAAATCAAGTAGTTATGGACATCAGAGCCAAATTGGAAACTAACGGTGTGCATTTTGTGATTTAACCTAAATCATAACCAACCTGAAATAACCAACTTTCCCTTGCTTTACACTTTGGGTCTGTATTGACCGGATACCAAAAGGATTTTTTAAAAATCCACAAATGGAGTTTTGTTTTTAAACCTTAAAGACATTGTTCCATAGGACACGCTGATTGCGCCACCGAAGCCCCACTATCTCCCCGCTCATAACAGAACCGTTCCCAATTTGAAAACTATAGTTCACTTACTTAAACCTGAAGGTACCTTTTCCGCATTGGAAACCATATATACATGGTGCCCATTACACGAGTGCTGTTGGCGTATCAATTCGCTACTGCGTGAACAAATTCTATTTGAGACTAGTAAGTAATTTGTTTCTAATAGATTTTAAAATCTGTTCCTCATTCATTGAACATTGGCTGTTCCTGGTTTCCAAGCAGAATAAGGGTCATTAAATTCAGGGATTGGGTATTATTTTTGGGTTGTTGGTGTATATTTTAGTCCCTCTGAATATTCAACGAATCAGTGATGCATGCTTCTCAGGCAGGAGGCGTTGCGTCACACATGTATGCAGTGTGCACTTTGGCATCTCCGAGGGTCATGGGTTTGCGGACCGTCTGGTTATGTTAATTAGCAAAGGGTGTAAAATACTATTTTCCCATATCCACTTATGCTTTCTATTTCTAACTGTTTAATCCTTTCTAATGTACACATCAAACAGTTGTATCTAAACTATTAATCTGTCAATCTTGTTTTTGCACGATTGCCCCATCTCCCATCCTCATCGACTCGCTGTCTGGCTCAACATCTCCTCAAAGACATAAGAACCCCTTTCACCAATAAAGACCATACATCTTTTGAATGAAGCCACAGAAAACCATGATTCATTTTCAGTTCAATTCCATCTTTTAAGCCTGTTTCATCCTTTGTGTACAAATGCATTTCAATGCAGTGAATATTTGTAAGTTGACATTTTAACATTGTTAATCCTGTATGTATTCTACAATAAGGAATTTAAAATGCCTATTCAGATGTCCATTTATATTCATATATCCTTTCTTTTTTTGGTAGTATTCCTGAGATCTGTCTGCAAGGCCAACAGTTGGCCTACTATGGACTGCCGGGTGATAAGAAGGAAGCTTGCCACCAACACCTGCAACGCCAGAAGAGTCCTAAAGAAGACTCTGCCTTTTGAAATGCAGAATGGGTGATTTTTATTTGTTTGTATTTTTGCAAACTTATTGATTCATATAGAATACAGCTATGCTGTTAAAAAGCATTGGTTAAATAAAAAAAGTTGAACACTTTCTGAGCCTATATTTGATTGAAGACATCTTATGGCCATAGCAATACTATATTAAACTATCAACTATTTATACCTGCAGTATTTTACATCATAATATAAACTAGGTAATTTTTAGCTGCTCTTAGTGATATCGGGTGAAGTGACTGTCGGCAGTCTGTCATGCAGGTGGACCTTTAACAGATTCCGTTTAGGTCACTGAGGTTGTGCATTGTAGTGCAGTGCTTTGTAATTGTGGGAGTTTATTGGGTGTGAGGCAATGTTAGCTAGAGGTGAGATCTGAAATGAGGGAGTTTAGAGGTTGGTTCGTGATTTTTTGGGCGGTGGGGGGTAGTTTTGTACACTAAATCGGCAAACTTAGTTAACGACATTTGGGTGCTCTAGCACAGAAGCAAAGATGGAAAGTGACAGCTGCAAATTCCCTTGAGGTTTTCGAGTGCACCATTCACAAGTCTAACTAGACTGATCCTAAAGTATTACCACCCGTCTTACTCACAAGGGATACATCTTGGAGTAATCAAAACTGTTTTCCAAAATCTTTTGGAAGCATCTTGAAACAATTTAATCTCACCTTCGAGTTGTTTGCAACAATCATTCATAATTCCAAAACCATCATCAAGTTCTCATAGAACCATCTTGGCGTAATCCCCACCCATCCTCGAGTTGTCATGGGGTCATCCTGGAGTAATACTGAAGTTGTCATGAGGTCATCCTGGAGTAATACAAGATCATCACTGTAGTAATCAGAACTCATCCTGGAGTAGTTTCCGTGATGACTCTAGAGTCATCTCATTTAAATATTTCAGTCTATATACATACTTCAGGATGACTTTGGATGATATCCCTGAACCAGCCATGAATGACTCAAGGATGGAGCCATCGGATGACTCCAGAATGATTCTAGGATGATCTTCGTTTCTGACTGGGAATAGAAGAGCCTTCTTTAAAACTTTGGCATCCAAGGTGGCCTTTACTCTATGATACAGGAAGGGGGGCTGCTCTAACAGGGGGCCTGACGGATGCAGGTGACTTCTCAGTGCCAAGTTGGTGACTTTGTGACCCGAGGATCCCAAAAGGACAGGAAGGGAAACCTGCATTGGAAATGCTAGCGGTTTTCACATATGTACGCCAATGGGGTAAGCATTTTCCATGTACTGACACAATGGTACTACTGGGCCATAAAATGGCAACAGCTGGTCGGTGGTGTTAGTACCGGGGCATATTACACAGGAACTTCCATATGTTTATTTAATGCCCATAAATAGAGCCAGCACTGTGTGATTTGCTAGTGCAAGTTTTAACAGAACTTCAGTGCATGACACAGATGCAAGAACACTCATATTTCTTATAAATCCAGTTGCTGAAGGATCACACTGTGAGCTAGCTTATAGATGCAATTAAGCAATTACCTTTCAGAAAACTGGCTTCTCCATTACAGCACAGGGCTAGCTCCAAGAGACACAGCCTGGTGTTTTTTGGGCAGGGAGGGTCAGGTAGTAGATGCAAATAGACATAGGGACCCACATGGCCATAGGTGGTCTATGGTTGGATGAGAAACCAAACAACGGGCATAGCCTCTGTCCCCCAATGTCCATAATGTCCACTTCTAGCCAGTGCTGACAGTACCACCGAATAGCGAATACTAAAAAGGAAAGCGAGCAAAGGAGGCCTGCGTTCTGCAGATTAAGAGATGTCCCCGCGGGAAGCAGAACTTTGTGGTCAGAGGAGAAACAGAAGTGTGGTGATGGGGGCGCAGCTTCTCTCTTCTAAGCAGGGGTACATATTGCTGGACATTACAAGTGAAACAGGAGCACCTACTTTTTAAGGAACCCCTCTGGTTAAGCCCTTTTAATGTCACCATTAGCTGGTTTACAACAGCAATTAAGCCATTATCTTTCAGAAGACTGCTTAGAAACCACATAGGTATCCATTTTAAAGCACATAGTTAGTTCAAAGACACCCCAAGGGTGTGTGTTTTGAGCAGGGACAGGCAGAGAGGGGTGCTAACAGCCATAGGGGCCTAGCATTCCATAGGTGGACAATGGGTGGGTAAAAAGCAAATTGCACCCACAGCCCACCTCTCGCCTATAGTCAATTTCCATGCCAATAGTTTTGGATTATTAGCATTGCTTACAGCACCACCTTAAAGCCAAATCTATAAAGGAGTATGTGGGTGTGTGGCTGTATTTTTGTATGTGTATATGTGTGTGCGTGTTTGCGAGAGAGAGAGAGAGAAAGAGAGAGAGAGAGGCACAAAGAGAGAAAGAGAGGTGCATAGAGAGAGAGAGAGAGAGAGAGAGGGGGGGCAGAGGAGAATCAGCAAGAAGCTGATGAGGGGCTTTGGAACATTATTATTATTACTATTAATGTTATTATTATTCTTTAGTGAGAAGTGACTTCAGTAGAAAGGAAATCCAGAAAAGCTTTCCACTTCAATTCATGTTTATACAATAGACACGGCGAGGAGGCCATGCATCTTTCTAATCTGTGAGTATTGGATGCAATAGACACGGCGAGGAGGCCATGCATCTTTCTAATCTGTGAGTATTGGATGCAATAGACACGGCGAGGAGGCCATGCATTTTTCTAATCTGTGACTATTGGATGCAATAGACACGGCGAGGAGGGCATGCATCTTTCTAATCTGTGAGTATTGGATGCAATAGACACGGCGAGGAGGCCATGCATCTTTCTGATCTGTGAGTATTGGATGCAATAGACACGGCGAGGAGGCCATGCATCTTTCTGATCTGTGAGTATTGGATGCAATAGACACGGCGAGGAGGCCATGCATTTTTCTGATCTGTGACTATTGGATGCAATAGACACGGCGAGGAGGGCATGCATCTTTCTGATTTGTGAGTATTGGATGCAATAGACACGGCGAGGAGGGCATGCATCTTTCTGATCTGTGAGTATTGGATGCAATAGACACGGCGAGGAGGCCATGCATCTTTCTGATCTGTGAGTATTGGATGCAATAGACACGGCGAGGAGGCCATGCATCTTTCTGATCTGTGAGTATTGGATGCAATAGACACGGCGAGGAGGCCATGCATCTTTCTGATCTGTGAGTATTGGATGCAATAGACACGGCGAGGAGGCCATGCATCTTTCTAATCTGTGAGTATTAGATGCAATAGACACAGCAAGGACGGCATGCATCTTTCTGATCTGTGAGTATTGGATGCAATAGACACGGCGAGGAGGCCATGCATCTTTCTAATCTGTGAGTATTGGATGCAATAGACACGGCGAGGAGGCCATGCATCTTTCTGATATGTGAGTATTGGATGCAATAGACACGGCGAGGAGGCCATGCATCTTTCTGATCTGTGAGTATTGGATGCAATAGACACGGCGAGGAGGCCATGCATCTTTCTGATCTGTGAGTATTGGATGCAATAGACACGGCGAGGAGGTCATGCAGCTTTCTAATCTGTGAGTATTAGATGCAATAGACATGGCGAGGAGGCCATGCATCTTTCTAATCTGTGAGTATTGGATGCAATAGATACGGCGAGGACGGCATGCATCTTTCTGATCTGTGAGTATTAGATGCAATAGACACGGCGAGGACGGCATGCATCTTTCTGATCTGTGAGTATTGGATGCAATAGACACGGCGAGGACGGCATGCATCTTTCTAATATATGAGTTTTAGATGCAATAGACGTGTCGAGGAGTCCATGCATCTTTCTAATATGTGAGTATTGGATGCAATAGACACGGCGAGGAGGCCATGCATCTTTCTGATATGTGAGTATTGGATGCAATAGACACGGCGAGGAGGGCATGCATCTTTCTGATCTGTGAGTATTGGATGCAATAGGCACGGCGAGGAGGCCATGCATCTTTCTAATCTGTGAGTATTGGATGAAATAGACACAGCGAGGAGGCCATGCCTCTTTCTAATCCATGAGAATTGGATGCAATAGACAAGGCGAGGAGGGCATGCATCTTTCTAATCTGTAAGTATTGGATGCAATAGACACGGCGAGGAGGCCATGCATCTTTCTAATCTGTGAGTATTAGATGCAATAGACACAGCGAGGACGGCATGCATCTTTCTGATCTGTGAGTATTGGATGCAATAGACACGGCGAGGAGGGCATGCATCTTTCTGATCTGTGAGTATTGGATGCAATAGACACGGCGAGGAGGGCATGCATCTTTCTGATCTCTGAGTATTGGATGCAATAGACACGGCGAGGAGGCCATGCATCTTTCTGATCTGTGAGTATTGGATGCAATAGACACGGCGAGGAGGCCATGCATCTTTCTGATCTGTGAGTATTGGATGCAATAGACACGGCGAGGAGGGCATGCATCTTTCTGATCTGTGAGTATTAGATGCAATAGACACGGCGAGGACGGCATGCATCTTTTTGATCTGTGAGTATTGGATGCAATAGACACGGCGAGGAGGCCATGCATCTTTCTGATCTTTGAGTATTGGATGCAATAGACACGGCGAGGAGGCCATGCATCTTTCTGATCTGTGAGTATTGGATGCAATAGACACGGCGAGGAGGCCATGCATCTCTCTGATCTGTGAGTATTGGATGCAATAGACACGGCGAGGAGGGCATGCATCTTTCTGATCTGTGAGTATTGGATGCAATAGACACGGCGAGGAGGGCATGCATCTTTCTGATCTGTGAGTATTGGATGCAATAGACACGGCGAGGAGGCCATGCATCTTTCTGATCTGTGAGTATTGGATGCAATAGATACGGCGAAGAGGGCATGCATCTTTCTAATCTGTGAGTATTAGATGCAATAGACACAGCGAGGACGGCATGCATCTTTCTGATCTGTGAGTATTGGATGCAATAGACACGGTGAGGAGGCCATGCATCTTTCTAATCTGTGAGTATTGGATGCAATAGACATGGCGAGGAGGCCATGCATCTTTCTGATCTGTGAGTATTGGATGCAATAGACACGGCGAGGAGGCCATGCATCTTTCTAATCTGTGAGTATTGGATGCAATAGACACGGCGAGGAGGGCATGCATCTTTCTGATCTGTGAGTATTGGATGCAATAGACACAGCGAGGAGGCCATGCATCTTTCTGATCTGTGAGTATTGGATGCAATAGACACGGCGAGGAGGCCATGCATCTTTCTAATCTGTGAGTATTAGATGCAATAGACGTGTCGAGGAGGCCATGCATCTTTCTAATCTGTGAGTATTAGATGCAATAGACGTGTCGAGGAGGCCATGCATCTTTCTAATATGTGAGTATTAGATGCAATAGACACGGCAAAGAGGCCATGCATTTTTCTAATCTGTGAGTATTGGATGCAATAGACACGGCGAGGAGGGCATGCATCTTTCTGATCTGTGAGTATTGGATGCAATAGACACGGCGAGGAGGGCATGCATCTTTCTGATCTGTGAGTATTGGATGCAATAGACACGGCGAGGAGGCCATGTATCTTTCTAATCTGTGAGTATTAGATGCAATAGACACGGCGAGGAGGGCATGCATCTTTCTAATATATGAGTATTAGATGCAATAGAGGTGTCTAGGAGGCCATGCATCTTTCTTATATGTGAGTATTAGATGCAATAGACACGGCGAGGAGGCCATGCATCTTTCTGATCTGTGAGTATTGGATGCAATAGGCACGGCGAGGAGGGCATGCATCTTTCTAATCTGTGAGTATTGGATGAAATAGACACAGCGAGGAGGCTATGCATCTTTCTAATCCATGAGAATTGGATGCAATAGACACGACGAGGAGGCCATGCATTTTTCTAATCTGTGAGTATTGGATGCAATAGACACGGCGAGGAGGGCATGCATCTTTCTGATCTGTGAGTATTGGATGCAATAGACACGGCAAGGAGGCCATGCATCTTTCTAATCTGTGAGTATTAGATGCAATAGACACGGCGAGGACGGCATGCATCTTTCTGATCTGTGAGTATTGGATGCAATAGACACGGCGAGGAGGCCATGCATCTTTCTGATCTGTGAGTATTGGATGCAATAGGCACGGCGAGGAGGGCATGCATCTTTCTAATCTGTGAGTATTGGATGAAATAGACACAGCGAGGAGGCTATGCATCTTTCTAATCCATGAGAATTGGATGCAATAGACACGACGAGGAGGCCATGCATTTTTCTAATCTGTGAGTATTGGATGCAATAGACACGGCGAGGAGGGCATGCATCTTTCTGATCTGTGAGTATTGGATGCAATAGACACGGCGAGGACGGCATGCATCTTTCTAATATATGAGTTTTAGATGCAATAGACGTGTCGAGGAGTCCATGCATCTTTCTAATATGTGAGTATTGGATGCAATAGACACGGCGAGGAGGCCATGCATCTTTCTGATATGTGAGTATTGGATGCAATAGACACGGCGAGGAGGGCATGCATCTTTCTGATCTGTGAGTATTGGATGCAATAGGCACGGCGAGGAGGGCATGCATCTTTCTGATCTGTGAGTTTTGTTTGCAATGGACACGGCGAGGAGGGCATGCATCTTTCCAATCTTTGAGTATTGGATGCAATAGACACGGCGAGGACGGCATGCATCTTTCTAATCTGTGAGTATTGGATGAAATAGACACAGCGAGGAGGCTATGCATCTTTCTAATCCATGAGAATTGGATGCAATAGACACGACGAGGAGGCCATGCATTTTTCTGATCTGTGAGTATTGGATGCAATAGACACGGCGAGGAGGGCATGCATCTTTCTGATCTGTGAGTATTGGATGCAATAGACACAGCGAGGAGAGCATGCATTTTTCTAATCTGTGAGTATTAGATGCAATAGACACACAGCGAAGTGTGCCGCCAAAAGATATGTAAGGGGGTGGGGGAGCCGGGTCTACTAAGGCCATTTAGCTTATTTCGAATACAACCATTTAGAATATGCCATTTTCGTCTTCAAATTGTTTGTGTTCGAAACAATCACATACATCCTAATTTTAATACAAAGTTTCCAAACAAAATTATTATTGTATTTATTAAGTGCAGACCTAGATTCTGGAAGCAACTGAGCGCTTTACAAGTCAGGGAGGAGTACAAGGTGAGAGCTGCAGATCACAAGGGGTCAATACAAGGGAGCAGCGAGCAAACAATGGAGTGGGGGAGGGCAAACAACTTGGCAGCAAGGGATCTACACGCAGCCATTGCAGGAAACGGGAGGGGCAGAACTCCCAGTCTTGGGTTAGGTGGGAAGGGTAGAGGTGTAGAGAGGGTGGCTGGTGATCTCTGCCAAGCATGCTTGCCCTTTGCTCCACATTACAAATGAAACAGAAAGACCTACTTCTGTGGAACATCTGTGTCTAACTAAGGACAACATACAGATGTGTAACAGGGGAACTGCTTTGCCCTCCTGGTGGCTTTCATGTGTAAATGGACATTGTTGATGTGTGTGGTCCAGACCTACATTCTTGTGCCCACTAACAGAGTATTTCCATTAAAATATTGAAACCATGTACCAACTGTGAAGAGCATTTTTAATGCAAATGTTCCCCCACCTCAAAATGAGTGTAAGTTGGCAAAGAACTGTGGGCATGCCGATGACACAAGAAGCATACCTGAATACCCGCCAGTATGAGACCTTGTCAAGAGTGGATGGGGACCCCTCTGGGCCTGGGCTGTGAGGCCTACCAGGGCAGAAGACAGTGTGATTTCTAGCACAGAGGGAGAAGGTGGCAGTTTGGATGACCCCAGTTCATGTGGCTCCCAACGTACCTGTAAGTATCTCAGCAGTATCCCTGTGGATCACCCCATAACCTCTGACCACAATGCTGGGCAGTTTCTTTAATTTTCCTTTAGACGACAGCAACCTCATGCAACCAGGTTCTGGTCAGATTACCTGCAAGACAACAACCCACCAGAGCCTTTCAGCAGAAGGCTCCAGTCATCAGAGTGCTGCGGCCAGCAAGGAACGAGAGAACCTTTAGCTCAAACAGCAGAAACCAGCGTATGCCGTGCTCTACGTCTGCAACCGGGTGTCCTGATGCAAGCTATCATGAACTTGCTGCGGAGCGGCTTCCTAATATGAGCAAACACTTTCAGACACCTACCACAGACATTGCCGCAATGTGGCCATCTGACATAAATAGGAATACTCTCTAGTATGGCCGCCATTTTTCAGCACCCCTTTTCAGGAATTTTCACCATTGCAACACCTCCTGGGAACAGAAGTCAGGGCAAGATTGATTAGTGGAAGAAGCCCAATCGGAGAGAGGGGATGATAACAAGGGAGACAGGAAGTTGTGGGTTGTTCAGGTGAGGTCAGAGGAGGAGGATGCAGACCAAGAGAGTAGAAGGAAGAAGGATGGTGAACTGCAGTGTAGACGCATTTTGGAGAAAATGTGAGGTATTGATTGGTGAGAGCAAGTGGTACTGTGCTGTGAGGTTGCTTGCAAGGCGGGTGGGTGAGAGTGCGAAAGAAAGTGTAGAAAGTGAATGAGAGGTGACTGATGGAGTGAAAGAAGGCAGGATGAGTAGAAGGAGTGGTTGGGTAGTAGTGTAGTGGAGAGGAGTGAGTAGGAGAAGAGTAGGTAGGGCAGAATAATAGTGGAGTGGAGAGGGTAGGGATTAGCAGAGGAGAGAGTGGAGAGTAGTAGTAGAGTAGAGAAGGGAGAGTGGCAGGAGAGAGCAAGAAATAGAAACATGAGAGGGTGGAGCCTAGGGTAGGGGAGAGAGAAAGAGTGAGAGAGAGAGAGAGCGAGAGAGAACGAGAGAGAGACACTGGAGGGTCAGAAGAAGGAAGTACCAGGAAACAAGGCAGGGTGGAGTTGGAAGAAGGAGAGTAGCGGGAGTAGGGTAGAATAGAAGTGAAATATAGGGATAGGAACATCAGGGCGTGAGAGGAAGAAGACTGAGTGGGGTTTCAGTGTCTGAAAAGCACATCCCCACAACCCCTTTGGAACTAACCTCAATGATCATGTAGGTCCAGCCTAAGACGTGCAGGAGGGAGGTTAGAAAGATGTGCGCTAATAGAAAGAGTGACAGGGCTTAGACTGTAGGGGGTCAATAAACTCTAGATACTAACCTGAGGAGTTAGGCCTCTTGAGTTAGGGAGGAAACTGCTTCTTCTGGGTGAGAGAATGAGAGATGACACTTAGCGCCCTGTAGAACATTTCTATAAAAACACTTCAGCCATCTTTGGGAGTTGGCGTGTTCTTTAGGCCATCTGTAACAGGTGGCACGCTCAGTCTAAATTGTTACTCTTTCTCATCCATATTTGTTTTTAAAGCACCCCATTCCTTGTTTCCAACATTCATTTTTACACCCCTCTTATATCCAAAACCAAGGAGTCAGTAAATCTATTAGACCCTCTTTATGCTTGAAATGCAGATTGCCACAACTTTGTCGCCAAGAGTCCTTCTTCTTCCTTATGAAAAGTTTGGTCTTGGTAATAGAGGTACATGTTTCCTTTCTGTGATTCCTTTCATTGACAAATGTATAACATCATCATAAATACAGAACCACAAGTACCATTATGCAATATGGCAGGAGCCAAAAAACACAACTAGACATCTCTGTCAACTGCCCAATAGTTTTCCACAGCACAGAAAGCTATTTTCACACACGCATGTTATCTTATGTTCTTAGGGTTTGTACCATGTGTTAAGACGGATTTCTGAACTCTGTCCTGACGGCGCAGAAGTTCAGAAGGCCAACCTAATTACTTGGAACAGGGAAACCTCTGGACAAGCCAGACCAATCAGGGTAGCGATCGCGGCAGTCAAGACTAGGTCTCAAGAGGGGTGAGGGTGACTGAAAGCCCGCAATGAGCACACAAAGCAAGGACACTTACAAAATACTCCAAACAGGTGTTATATTAAAAATATATACACATTTATTCCAAGGCCTTTGCAACAATGACCGTAGCGAGAAATCACGATAAAACTCTAGTAAACCAACACATACCAAACCAATACACTATATATACAAATACAAACGAGTCTAAAGCGTTAGATGCATGAAATGTGTAGTCCACCTAGAAGTGGAGGAAAACAGGCAGTGCGAAATAATGATTAGACCCAGTCCGCCTTCAGAGGTACCTAACTAAAAGGAAGTCCAAGCCCTACGAAGAGCGGAGCCTTGTGCTCAAAAGTACCTGCACACGCTGGTGCCAACGGGCAAAAAGGGGAGTCTCTTCGAGGGAATCAGGCAGTTCAGTTTGGTGCACAAATGAAGAAGAACAGAGTTCCGCGACTCAAGCGCAGCCTCCACTGTGGGCAGAAGCAGAGCGCGAGTACGGAAAGGCGTGCTGTTTGACACAGCGGGGAAAAGCTATGGGGTCCTGCAGGAGGGCGACCAGTTCCTAGCTATGCTACTCACCGGTCCCCAATGCAAGCAGACCCAGGCTTCTCCGCGTGAGTTTCAGGGCTGGCAGGTTCAGGGGAGCAGGGGACGTCTCGTCGTCGTGTAGATTCTGCAGCAGCAGAGTTGAGTTAAAGATGTCCCAAACGAAGTGAACCCGCACAGTTTGTTACCACAGCAGGGCAACGGAGCGGCCGTGTGTATCTCAGCCAAATGTACACTACTCACTTCAGACCTGGGAATGCCAAGTGTACGAATCGTGTCAGAGTGACACGGACTCGAAATACAACACAACCTGGCGGCGGTTACAGAGCAAGACTCCTGGGTAGGCTGGTCAGTCTGCTGGATGGCCCAGAGACACTTCCGAAGGCTTACGTGCAGGAGATGGTGAAGATGCCGAGAATAGCTGTCCCCGCTATTCCAAGGGACGAAGTACCAGTACAGGCCTTCTTGTTCGAACGGAGGTAGAAAGGGTTTCACAAGGCGACAGAAGTGCAGAGGAGCAGTCCTTCAGCGGGTCACCAGCGATTCCTCGGTTCAGCCTCGTGGTTGCAGGATACTTGGCTCCTGTATTCCTTTGTTCGTGAGAACTCAGGAGATCAACATGGTAGTGGCGTATCCAGCCCCCTCTTATCCACGGTTCCCTTCGTGCCAAAACAGAGGGGACCCAATGGGAGATCCGCTCATCAAACACTCACACCATACGTGGACCTATCACGGACCACGGTGGGCCCAGGCATTCATACCACACTAGACTCTCTGGCACCCAGGATGTGTATTGGGACCAGACATCCCAGCCCACATCCTGGAGGCACACACAAGGCTTGTAGAAGCCCGCGAAAGCATCTGTGTTTCGCGGGAAAGTACATGCCCTAATAAGGAAGGCCCCGGGTCGGCTCAACCGGGGGAAGGTGAAGGGGGCAAGACGGTCAACAGACAGGACAAAGGAGCCTCGTGGTCTGGCCATTTTGGGAGCCAGTCCACCATTTTGGGCTAAGCGCGAGAAACGTGCTTAAAACGCCAAAAGGAGCTCAAAAACACAAGAAACGATTGCTGCCACCATTCCCGTCCGTGATTCACTTGCACCAATCAGTTACAATCCAAAAAGAGTATCTAGGGCCTGTAGAAGGCTAGAGAGCCAAGAGAGCAGTAACTTAGCTTACAGTGCCCTCTTGTGTCATGTTGCACGAAAGCTGCAACATGATAAAAAAAACTACGGGAAACAGCATTTCCCGGTACTGACTGTCTTAAGGGCATTTCAGTTTCCCTGTAAGAATGGAGCGAAAGCCCAGAGGAGTGCGGCAGAAGGCTGCACTTCTCTGGCAAAGTCTAGATCATGGTGAAAACAACAGCAAAAAGTTTAGGGGTTGCCACATGGAAGGAAAATTACCCACAATTAAGAAATCTTTCCTAACACCACGCACAGCTGTCATTCTCATGGTCGCTAGATTGCTCTGGTAGTTCTGGAAGAGATTGGGTGGGTTTGGTTATTTGGGAGGAGAAACTACAGTTCTCCATTTTCAATTTGCAGATCAGAAGTAGCCTGAGCTGCCCACGCGTGTGCACTTTCTAGATGTAATGTGTAGGAGGCATCACAGGCAGGTCGGCCTCATTCTTATAGTGTAGATGTGTGCTGAGTATTTATGTATTTATTCATTTTCTTTGTCATTTTTATGCACCTAGACACTTGTGTCTCAAGGTGCAACAAGGCAAGGGGGGGGGGGCGATCCTACTAGGCATTGTACATGTGTCCATGCAAGTGCAAGTTATTTATAACATATTATATTTATAACACACTTAATCCAGAGACCGGTTTCAAGCACGGATCTGGGATTCGAACCTGCGTTACTCAGCGTAGTTTTCTCTTCCAAGAGCCGCGCTTTTCCACAGAGCTATCCTCCCTTCAGTAGTATGCCATTGTATTTTGAGGTGGACGTTCGTGACTGCCCTCTGGGGAGACGGCCTGTTTTAAAAGCTGTGGGCGTTTGTGTTGGATTGTGAGGTGGAGAGAAATTGAGAGTTAATCAAAGGCGTTCTTGGGTTTTCCAGAGCGCTTTCAATTATTGGTTGCGCTGGCACTTGCATTAAGGTGGGAGGGATTTGGCTTCAGTGGTCGATGTGTGAAGATGTCCTGTGTTGAGGTTCAGATATTCCGGGAGACAGGGAGGGTGTTCTTCTTTTTGCGGTGCCTTGATATAATGTGTGCCTCTGTGTCTTTCTCTGCAAGGTCTTCTGGTTTCAAATAGTATGTTGCTTCTCGATCTTAGGTCCCTGGTTGGTTGGTTGGTAGAGTATTGATTTGGTGGAGTTCTGTATTATGACTTTCAAGTGCTCTGTGGCGATGCAGATGTCCCTTAACTGGATGCTTTTCTGATTGGTAGCCAGTGAAGTGCTCTGAGAACCGGTGTTATGTGCTCCCTCCCTTTGAGTCTGAGCAGCAAAATGAGGTGTTTTGGAACCTTTGCAGTTTTTTTGTGAAGTAGTCCATCAAAGCTCAGTAAATGCTGTTTGCTTAGTCGATTCTTGAAAGAACCATCAGGGATGTGACGGCCAGCACTCTGTATGCGAAGGAGAGGTAGGGAAAATTCCATCGGATTAGAGCAGAGATGAAACACTTTTTGACTATTGCAATGCCTAATGGGCCCAGTGTGAATGTGTTGTTTATTATTCCTTCATTTTGTCTGGGTGGAGTTTTAGGTAGTTGCCCATCGCCCATTCACATATTCATGTGAGGCAGTTGCTGAGGGTGGAGTTTTCATTGCTGTTCATTTTGTTTATGATTTGCCTGTCACGGGCATAGTTGTAACCGGGGAGCCCATAGGAGTTTATGGTCTTCACTGATGGGGTCATATACACGTGGCAGAGAAGCAGTGAGGAACCAGATCCCTGGGGAACTCCGCAGGATTTGGCTGGTTGGTATGAACTCACAGGGGAGAGCCAGCGGATTTCAATTCGGTTTGCTAGAAAGAATCTCATCCAGTGTATAGTTGTATTATGGAATCCGGTTCCTTCAGGCCTTCTGACTCATGTACTGCGGTTAACAGTGTCAAAGGCCACTGAGAGGTCGAGGTGCACGAGTGCCGCCGACGAGATGTTATCTGCCATTGTCACTTTGAATTTGGCCCAAAAGGAAACTAGTTCTGATTCAGTGTTTCTCATAGATATAAAACCAACTTGTGGGCAATCTAGTATGGTATTACGCTCTACGTGCTGCAGGCTTTGGCGGTGCACATGGCGCTTTAGAGTTGTGGCTGGGTATGGCACCTTTGAGATAGGACAAAAGTTGGTGGGTATCTTCTGGGACTCAGTTGTGTTTTTTTAGAAATGGTTTGAAATAGGCAGTAAAGCTATTGGTAGCAGCTCATTAATTTAGTTAAGAACACAACAGGTGTTTTCTTGATAAGAATCTCTTCGTAGATGTTTGGTGGACAGGGGCTTATCGGACAGCCAGCTGTGTTGCCAGATTCCACACATTATTTGAAGTCTAGCCGGATATTGCTTTAAAGCTGTTCCTGGGTGGGAGGGGAGCATGAATGTCATTGACTGGGGTTTGAATGTTCCTTCCAGTTCTGTTCTTTTTTGCACCATTGATGGCTTTCTGTATGTTGGTATTTTTTTCTGAAATGGTTGCTGAGATCACATAGGTTTGGGGTAGTTTAAGGTACTTTGCTGCAGGAAGTGGTGTTTCCCAACTCATTCATGATTGCCAAAAGTTCTGTCTCTGAATGAGGTTTCTTATTGATTTTCTTGCAATAGTAACATTTGTTTGCTTTACAGGTTTTTATTTTTAGTGCTGGATCTGTCTTTGACAGGAGACCTTATCATGGGGTCTGTAGTGTTGCCTCCATGTTTTTCATATTCAAGTTCTTTAATTCACTAGTCCTTAGTTAGGTCTGAGCTATCTTGCTGAAGTGTTCTTCGCTGAGCGGGTGATGCACTTTAGTGGGTTGGGGTATGTAGTGCTTTGGTTATCCAGTTTTTTAGTTTTACTAAAATTACTTCCAGTAGTAGCAGTTCTGGATCGTTTGGGTTGGGCTTGGTCTCTTCCATAAGATGTCTGAGTTTGTCTAGGTTTAGTTTTTCAGCATCTCCCGGTGGTGGTTGTTTGGCCTTTCGGATCTCGAAGGTTGATGACTTAGTGTGTTGATGGTAAAAGGAATCATTACAGGATCACTCCACAGTATATGAATGAGGGGTGGAGTTGTTAGGACTTCTTCACAAAATATTGCATTGAGGGTGTGGCTTGCAGTGAGGGTCACTCTTTGACCATTTGTCAGGGGTGAAAGCTGGCCATGCTCAAGGTTTTGGGTGCTGATTGTGTTTGCTGCTTCAACCGTGGGTCAAAGTCTCCGGCGACTCTTCGATGTGTGTGCTGTATCACTCGGTTTGCAAGTTTATCTGCAAGGTTTTCTGCAAAGGATGTGGTGTATGATGGAATTCTGTGAATAGGTAGAAAGGAGAGAGTGGTTTTGTGGTTCAGGGGGAGTGGCTCAGGAGTCCTTCACACTCAGACGAGTCCATGTGGTGTGACATTGAGATTTGAAGGTGTTGCATGTGTGCCGCAGCGATACATTCTCCTCTTTTTCTGGTTCGGTTGTCTTGGGTGAGTTTGAAGCTCGTGGAGGTGGATTTGTGTATTTTTACCTTGTAGTCGTCTGACAACCATGTTTCTGCTCATTTTGACATCTGTGCAGAGCCTGCTGACGTAGGTGTGGATCCCGGCAGGGCCAAACTCAGCCTTTCATCCTTCCGAGGTCGATAAATGAGCACCACACACGGTGGGAAATAAGCAGCGCTCAGATACCTGAGGGTTTGCAGCGCTATATAAATATAAAAATAAGTAAGTAAATAAATAAATAAATACATAAATAAATAAAAGGACTGTATTGGTTGGGGGTTCCTCTTATAGTCATGTGGTTTCAGGCATCTGTGTCATTATGAGTTAGCCAAGGTTCCGAAGTTGTGGTTCAAAAATGCTATACTTGAATTGGTCATATGTAAGGTTGGTTATGGGGGGTTTGCCAGGTTCTGGTTCATTTATGCATTTTCCTGAGTTGTTTCTCGAAATGTGCTTAATGAAAGGCACGGGGCTTGTTATTAGGTGGAAAGGAAGCGTGAAACAAAGCAGGTTTTGGATCTGGCGTGTTGTCTTTCTTACCCCTGGGGCTCATGGGTTGTTGTTGCTCAGTGTTATATGCGCAAGCCGCTCTGTAGACGGTTGGGCGGGGTGTGCAGTATTGGTGTTGCATATTTAAGTTAGTTGATTCAGCTCTCCTTCCTTGGGTGTCCCATTGTCACTGCACAGTGTCATACACTGAGCTCTTGGAAACTTAAAAGTTTAATGTCAACACTATTTTACCATTGTAGAGCATCTCTTACCTTAAAGGGCCTGGGTGCATGTAAGGAATGAATACTCCACAGTGCACATTTACTCTAAGGAAGTCCAAGTGTGTAATGTGAAATGGTGATGTTGTTTTTTTCATTCTGGGTTTTTGCGGATACCCGGATGGGAATCACAAGAGGGCACAATATACAGAAATGCAATGGGCCTCATTACAACCCTGGCTTTGGACCATGGTGCTATTTGCACCATGGTCCATGCCGGATTCCGCCATGGTGGATGGCGGATTTACCGCCCCATTCCAAGGTTGGCGGGGCGGTAAATCCCCATTCACCATGGCCCCTTCCCCATTCCCATTTTTGGCCCATAGGGCTCAATGGGAATGGGGAAGGCGCTAATTATGACACCGTAATTAGCACCAAGGTCCCTTAGCGGGTTGGTCTTTAACGCCAGGGTTGTAATGAAGCCCAATGTGTTTTTAGGGATGCCTATATGTGAACACAGAGTATGACCTAGAACAAATACATCATGCCCACCCAGTGATAGATGTGTTGTAGAGTGTAAACCAAGGCAAGGCCTTCATTTAGGGGTATCTAGGAATGGGCAAGATGGAGCACAGCATGTGACAATGTACTCTTACAGGGACACCCTGAACATAAGGTCCTTAAATTAGTAACATGTCCTGCACGGATGGGATGCAGACTAACTCTTACACCAAATGATCAGACTGATTCAGGAAGTTGATATGATAGTTTATTTATATAGCACCTATAAACAATGTGTTTCAAAGTGCTTCAAGGTAAGGGAGGGAACAAGGGAAAATACAATGACATTCTTACAGGCCATGAACAGTAAGGATGTGAAATTAACTATCGTACTCGGCCTGACGACATTTCAGATAGTGCAAGTGCTAAGACATAGATAAGGAAGGGAGCGGGAGAGTGTGAAGGACATGGAAACAGACAGGCGACTACCGTACTAGGCCTGATGACATTTATTCAAGTTCTGCAAGATCCTGAACAGTACTTCAGGAGCTTTAGAGAGCTCACCAAAAAAGGAGGTCAAACCTTTGAGGCGTTTGAACATCAATCTCAGAAATATCTGAATGGGTGGTTTATAGGTTACAAAGTTCACATATATGAGGGCATGATTAATTTGATTGCATGTGAGAATATCCTTAAAAATTGTGAGATGTAGTTACACCTGCATTTAGTGGACAAGAGTATCATTGACCCAAGGGGCATGCAGAGGCTGCTAAAAGGTATGCGAGCACCCGAGCCCAGAACAAGGTTCCAGCAACAACATCGAGCCCAAATGACAAGACCGTTGATAGAAGTAAACACAAGGAGGGCAAGAGCACAGGCTCTCACCATCCTGCCAAGAAAGAACCTGAAAGCATGAAGGGACACCTGACACCTGGTTTGTCAACACCCACAGAAAGAGGGAGTGAGCGTACCCCCAGCACTGGGACACCTGCATCTAAAAGGCATGTTTGCTGCTTTATACATGAGGCCCAGTCACATAGGACAGGGGATAAAGCTCGCACGGGTAGACCAAAGCAGGCCTTAGTCAATGCTACCCTCATGCAGGGGGAGGTAGATGTCTTTTTGGGTATCGTCCCACAAAGTGAGGGGTTGGCCCAATGTACCCTAATATCACTTTATGGGGAAGGCACTGGGTCCCATCAACATAGCAATATTTTTGTACCATGTGTTCAAAAATGAGGACAGAGCCCCAGCACTTCCTGATACTGTTTGCGAGTATCACAACTCTCCGACGACTGTGGGTGCAAGAGGACCAGATCCTTCATACCAACTAGCTATGTCAAGGATGGCACTCTATTAAGAGTGGCACAGGACACCCAGAAAGGGTTTGGGTGGTTGTGCCAAATAAAGTGGACAGATAACAACACACACAGCGGAAAGGAAAGAGAACGAAGAGTAGGCAAGAGTAGCAAGGGAAAAGATACAGAATGAATACCCTCTTGGGGTGTATGCAGATATAGGAAAAGAGTATTCCACAAACCTTGGAAATACTCTAGCCTTCTGCACAGTTTGCTATAACAGAGGCCCACGCTGTTTGCTCATGACTTGGAACAGCAGCTATGGGTGTCTGTAATGTAGAAACGAGACAAGGGAAGGGGCAGAGGTTGACTGATGGGAACCAACAGACAAGCTCTGTACAAAAGGGTCTACAAACAGTACAAGAGAAGATACTACAGACAAATCCAGGAAAGAAGGTGATAGCAAACTAGCAGAAGGAAATGAAGGGAAAGTCGTGTAACAGGATAGGATTGCAGAGGACAGTAAGGAACAAGGTTGAGAGCTCAGAGGAGCAGGAAAGCAATGAGTAAACCCACAGGAGTTGGATTGTAAGGTAGAAAGCCCAAAGGAAAAGGGCTTAGGGCAGCAGAGTAAAGCAGACTGCACGGCAAGGATCCCAAAAGGGCCGGGCAGTAAGGAGAGAACCCTGAGGGACAGGGCCGCTGAACGTAGAAGGTAGCAGAGGACTGTAAAGGGCTGCTAGGCTGAGCACCCAGCGGAAAAGGTAGGTAGTAGGCAGCGGAGCGTGATAAGCTGCAAAGTAGGAAGGCCCAGAGGACAAGGGTTGTAGGTAGTCAGAGTGAGGTAGGCTGTAGAGCAGGGAGCCCAGAGGACAAGGGCTAAGGCAGCCGGAGTGAGGCAGGCTGCAGAGCAGGGAGCCCAGAAGACAAGGGCTGAAGGCTGGAAGGCAGCAGAGCGTGATCGGCTGCAATGTGGAGAGCCCGGCAGGGCAAGGGCGGAGGCTGGAAGGCAGCAGAGCGTGATCGGCTGCAATGTGGAGAGCCCGGCAGGGCAAGGGCGGAGGCTGGAAGGCAGCAGAGCGTGATGGGCTGCAATGTGGAGAGCCCGGCAGGGCAAGGGCGGAGGCTGGAAGGCAGCAGAGCGTGATCGGCTGCAATGTGGAGAGCCCGGCAGGGCAAGGGCGGAGGCTGGAAGGCAGCAAAGTGTAACAGGCTGCAAGGCAGGAAGCCCAGAGGAGCTGGACTGAGACAGGGAGCCCAGAAGGCTATGGCTGTAGGCAGCGAAGTGTAACAGGCTGCAAGGCAGGAAGCCCAGAGGAGCTGGACTGAGGCAGGGAGCCCAGAAGGCTATGGCTGTAGGCAGCAGGGTGTAGCAAGCAACAAGGCAGGGTCCAAGTAGGAGTGAAGGTAAACAGCATACAGGATCCGTAGGAAGACGCGAAAGGTGGAGGAAGGACTCTCAGATGCAAGAGGCTGAGCCACTGCAGGCAGCAGCCTTTATACTGCCTAGCCCAGCACAGAGGCAGGCTAATTGGTTGCACCTGGCTAAGCACACCTGCAGGCAATCGGCCACCTCCCTTTCTGTTCCTGGGCTGGTGGAAGCAGGGCAAGTCCCTTGGGCTTCTGGGGGGTATAGTTCCTTTGATAACCCATAGGAACAGCCAGGAATCGATGCTTGTAGCCAGGTGCATTGTGGTATACGTAGTTTGTGGGAAAAATAATAAAGTTCCCAAAGTAAATATAGATCGATCCAAGAGTCTGTTGCAAATAAATGATAAACAAATAGTCCATATTGAGCGTAAATGGATGCGCCCATGGCGCAGGCATGACAGTATGCCCCTCTCCAGGCCCCTCAAAGGACTCCCTGAAGACCGACCTATAGGAAGAATGTCTGTCACACCATACAAGAGTCTTAATCCAAAAAGGCACATCATGAAGCACCAGAAACGGGTTGCAAGGTGAGAGTTTTGAACGACGGGGATAGTACCAATGTTCTGAACTTTTGATGTAGAAATCAGAATAGACGAAGTCTTTGGAACACAGACCCCAACTGTGTGTGCATGAAGAGGGGAACTGCAAAAACTGCTGCATGCTCCCTGATAGATTTTGCTTTGACGGGCAACCGTATGGTGCTGGAAAGTGGAGCCATAGGTACAGCAGAGTTGGTAGCTTTAGGAAGGTTTTCCAAGACATCCGGAGCAGCAATGACAACGTTAGGGTTAGCCGCAAAGAGTTCAGGAGTCACAGCGGCGGTTTTCCCATGATTAGTAGACAGTTCAGAGGTTACAGCAGCAGTGAGATCTTGAATGGCTGTAGAGAGTATCAAGGCTGTAGCAACTGGGTGTGTGGGTGTCATGAGAGAACCAGTGGCTTGGAACGCACCTGAGACTCGTAGAGTAGAGTCTGGCAGTCTTAGTGCTACAGATACACCAGCAGGAACAACTGGAGGAGTAGTCTTAACAGGGAAACCCTTTGCTGACTTTGCAACAGTTAGCATGGCGGATGTAGGATCAGGAAGAGAAGGTGCTGAGGGATCAGGTTGTGTAGCAGAGGATTCTGCTGCAGTGAGCACCGCTGCGAAGGAAGTAGAAATCTGGGCATCGGGAGCATCAGAATTAGCGGTAGCTTCAGGAATCACAGTAGCTATAGCAACTTCAAGATTTGCAGCAGGGACTTGAGGAGTCTCAAATGTGGCAGGGAGTTTAGGAACCACAGCAGCAGGAAGATCATGAATTGCAGTTGGAAATTCGGGTGCTGTAGCAGCTACAGACAGTTCAGGGGTTGCTACTACTGGTAGATCAGGTACCAAAACCACTGGCGATTCAGGGGGTATCGAAGAAACTGAAGATGTTGATTGCTCAAGAGTGTTATCTGATAGCACAGCCACACTTTGGCAAGCCCCGCTTGCCAACTCAGCATGCTCATTGTGAACTGCGCCAGTCTCTTCAGCTGCTGTTGTCATTTCAGAAGAGGTTGTAAGTGTGAGTACTGGACAATAGGCAAGGGTGAGGGTGGAACCATCCTTTGACTCAGAGGGATTTCCAATCAGAAGACCACCCTTGTTTTGTGGTGTAATGGCTGTGTGAGTGATTTGACCCACCAGAGGAGTTAATTCTTTTCTGTCAGTACAACAACCTGAGTTTCTGTGGCTGGAAGGTGAAAGAGCTGTGTCAGTCTTTAGAAGGGATACATATGCTATATTTAGGTCTTCCATCTGCTTGGTATAAGTCTGTATACTTTTCTGTATGGCAATTCCAGTCCTTATCATGTCGATCTCTAAAGATAAGATGTCAGGTGTTGGACATAGTGTCAGATGGTCTGGTGACTTGTGTCCCTTCATAAGATTCTTATAATGCAAATAAACAAAGTCATCTTAGAGGTCTTCGGTCTTTCTTTTAAGGCGTAGGAGTTGTTCGTGTAGCAGGTAAATATCATTAGCTTGATCTAAAGCTTCAGAAGCTGGTGTGGCAGAAAATTCGGTTGTAGCAATGGGAAGACTGACCTTAGGGTTATTGTGGTTAGTAGATACTGTGGAAGCATTAAGATAACCAATGGTTAGTATAGGTCTTTTGTACCCAGGACCAGATGCACAAACCTCAGGATAATGACTGCCTTGTCCTGTCAAATAAAGGTTTCCAGCATTCTGGGGAGCTTGCCAAGCTGATCTTGCGCATATCACTCTGGCAACAGCGTATTCTGGGTTAGAGTCTCCCACAATGAGTGCTATATCCTTGTCTGTTGCGGTGTTAGAAGGCTTGTCAGAAGATGCAGGAGTGTTTTTCACTGTTTGGTTTAACAAGATCTGTAAGAATTCATTATCTTGCTGTAGCTCTGCAACAGATAAGGACTGCGGGTCATAGTCGCAAATGTCATAATAATTGTACATGGAAGAAGGGTCAGCTAGCCAGTGAGTATAGTACCGTGCTTGTAAATCTTGGTTTACTAAGGCGAGACTGTCCTTTAGACTAAGGTTCTTGTTTGCTGTCTTTAGGGAAACCATAGGTTTATGCATAGGTTTCTTAACCCGAAAGAAAAGCATCTTTGGTCTGTGTGTGCCTTTCCGGCCTATGGAACAAGACATTTTTTGCTCTTGCATTCTGTCAAGGATGGCACTCTATTAAGAGTGGCACAGGACACCCAGAAAGGGTTTGGGTGGTTGTGCCAAATAAAGTGGACAGATAAGAACACACACAGCGGAAAGGAAAGAGAACGAAGAGTAGGCAAGAGTAGCAAGGGAAAAGATACAGAATGAATACCCTCTTGGGGTGTATGCAGATATAGGAAAAGAGTATTCCACGAACCTTGGAAATACTCTAGCCTTCTGCACAGTTTGCTATAACAGAGGCCCACGCTGTTTGCTCATGGCTTGGAACAGCAGCTATGGGTGTCTGTAATGTAGAAACGAGACAAGGGAAGGGGCAGAGGTTGACTGATGGGAACCAACAGACAAGCTCTGTACAAAAGGGTCTACAAACAGTACAAGAGAAGATACTACAGACAAATCCAGGAAAGAAGGTGATAGCAAACTAGCAGAAGGAAATGAAGGGAAAGTCGTGTAACAGGATAGGATTGCAGAGGACAGTAAGGAACAAGGTTGAGAGCTCAGAGGAGCAGGAAAGCAATGAGTAAACCCACAGGAGTTGGATTGTAAGGTAGAAAGCCCAAAGGAAAAGGGCTTAGGGCAGCAGAGTAAAGCAGACTGCACGGCAAGGATCCCAAAAGGGCCGGGCAGTAAGGAGAGAACCCTGAGGGACAGGGCCGCTGAACGTAGAAGGTAGCAGAGGACTGTAAAGGGCTGCTAGGCTGAGCACCCAGCGGAAAAGGTAGGTAGTAGGCAGCGGAGCGTGATAAGCTGCAAAGTAGGAAGGCCCAGAGGACAAGGGGTAAGGCAGCCGGAGTGAGGCAGGCTGCAGAGCAGGGAGCCCAGAAGACAAGGCTGAAGGCTGGAAGGCAACAGAGCGTGATTGGCTGCAATGTGGAGAGCCCGGCAGGGCAAGGGCGGAGGCTGGAAGGCAGCAGAGCGTGATCGGCTGCAATGTGGAGAGCCCGGCAGGGCAAGGGCGGAGGCTGGAAGGCAGCAGAGCGTGATCGGCTGCAATGTGGAGAGCCCGGCAGGGCAAGGGCGGAGGCTGGAAGGCAGCAGAGCGTGATCGGCTGCAATGTGGAGAGCCCGGCAGGGCAAGGGCGGAGGCTGGAAGGCAGCAGAGCGTGATCGGCTGCAATGTGGAGAGCCCGGCAGGGCAAGGGTGGAGGCTGGAAGGCAGCAGAGCATGATCGGCTGCAATGTGGAGAGCCCGGCAGGGCAAGGGCGGAGGCTGGAAGGCAGCAGAGCATGATCAGCTGCAATGTGGAGAGCCCGGCAGGGCAAGGGCGGAGGCTGGAAGGCAGCAAAGTGTAACAGGCTGCAAGGCAGGAAGCCCAAAGGAGCTGGACTGAGGCAGGGAGCCCAGAAGGCTAGGGCTGTAGGCAGCAGGGTGTAGCAAGCAACAAGGCAGGGTCCAAGTAGGAGTGAAGGTAAACAGCATACAGGATCCGTAGGAAGACGCGAAAGGTGGAGGAAGGACTCTCAGATGCAAGAGGCTGAGCCACTGCAGGCAGCAGCCTTTATACTGCCTAGCCCAGCACAGAGGCAGGCTAATTGGTTGCACCTGGCTAAGCACACCTGCAGGCAATCGGCCACCTCCCTTTCTGTTCCTGGGCTGGTGGAAGCAGGGCAAGTCCCTTGGGCTTCTGGGAGGTGTAGTTCCTTTGATAACCCATAGGAACAGCCAGGAATCGATGCTTGTAGCCAGGTGCATTGTGGTATACATAGTTTGTGGGAAAAATAATAAAGTTCCCAAAGTAAATATAGATGG
Source organism: Ambystoma mexicanum (assembly GCF_040938575.1). Taxonomy (NCBI): domain Eukaryota; kingdom Metazoa; phylum Chordata; class Amphibia; order Caudata; family Ambystomatidae; genus Ambystoma; species Ambystoma mexicanum. Next base: position 1,461,270,675 of record NC_090924.1, on the reverse strand, counting down.
ATCCAAGAGTCTGTTGCAAATAAATGATAAACTAATAGTCCATATTGAGCGTAAATGGATGCGCCCATGGCGCAGGCATGACAAGCTATCACAGAGTTTAGCTGGAGGGTTCAAACCTCTCAGCTTCGCGTCACTGTCAAGGACGCAATTCCAGCAGACTGTCAGGAAAGGACAAGCCTGATATCGAAATAATTGCTCCAATCACAAGATTTAGGGCCAAAGAAGCAGCTGAGGTAGCACATCTTGCACCCATGACCTGGGGGGCTCTGGAGGACTTGGTAGTCTTAGAACTCAAGGGCCTGCAAGATCTAAGTGACTTGTCCTTAGCTGGAGGCCTGAGCGTGGCTGACTTTGCTGGGCACTGTGCTACTGTGCTACTCTGGCAGATCTGCGTGAGCAGGCAGAGAAACAGGCTCTGGGGGAAGCCCGTCGGGGGTCCAAGCTGTACTGGGAGTATGTTCACCTGTACAGTAAGCTCAAGAATTCTGTGCCAGGGGACAACTGGACGTTGGTGGTGCCACAATGTCACAAGAGGTTCCCACTGAACTTGACTCATAACATTCCTTTGGCAGGTCACTTAGTAGTTGCTAAGACAGCTAACAGGTTCCCCTCCCATCTTTATGGGCCCCAGGTGGGTGTAAAAATCAAGAGGTGTATGAGGTCCTGTCAGACTTGCCAAGTATCTTTTAGGTTTGGCAGGGCAACAAAGGCCCCCTTAATTCCACTACCAGTGGTTTGGTGGCCATCAGAGAGAGTATACATCCATTCACAAAAGGAGTAGCCTCACACCAGAGTGCAGCATACAGAAAGGACCTTTGGTTCTATTGAGAAGGGAAGGGGTGGGTTAGTGTGGACAGAGGGCGCTACTTACAGCCGGAGGTGCTTCCACCATCTTCTTTTTCTATGCTTCTATCTTTCCTTCCTGTCCGCTCCACTTCTTGGAACACAAAGCACTTATGGCGTGATGTCGGAAGTCAAAATCCACTTCTTTCAATGATAGGGATTTGATCCTTAAAACAGACATTTTTGTCTGGACACCTGCACTGTTTTGCCTTTAAAATAAGGTGTCTCTCATTCTTTTTTTTTAATCATCTCTGGACTTCAAACATTCAAGACAATTTTGTGGGACCCTGTTGGGTTGGAAGGCAGTCCTTTTCAAAGCCCTCCACTTGTGAGATGAAGACAGGTAGTCCAAGGCAGAGGCAAGCTCTGTCCCCTAACTATCCCCAGGGCATATAAGGGCTGACCTGCTGCTGGAGCAAGACCTTCACCTCTGCAGCCCCAGCAGCTCGCTGTGTTGTAGGAATCCTGAAGGCGTGTGCCAGCCACCCACGTGTTTGGGCACCCGAGAAAAGGACTATTTGCCTCTGAGACTCTAGAGTAAGACTCACAGCTCCAGAGAGGCAAGACAGCCAGGAATCCTGCACGTTGCTATCAAACAGCTGCTTGCCACAATTCAAGCGTGTTTGACACTGTTCAAACCAACAGGACCCTCCTGAGATATCTTCGGCACTCACCGAACCTTCAAACCACAGTTCCTCCCATTCAAATTAATTTGCTGCCGCATCGTGCCGGTTGAGCTGCATTGTTGCTTCGGCTCAAAGAAACAGTGCATCACTGCACCTGCAATGCTTAAACCATGGGCGTAATTTTAGGGGGGGACGGGGGTGTTTATCCCCCCCAACTTTAAGGGCACACCCTTTTGTCCCCATTCATTTGGCTGGGGCACCTTTTCTTCAGATGTCATGTCCCCCCCAACATTTTCAGCAAAGTTACTCCACTGGCTCAAACTGCTGTTTGAACCGCCAGCCTCTTCATCGCCAATCCAGTCTCCTATCGAACCGACCCTGTTGTTCTCTCCGAACTGCATCCTTGAGCCCTCTTTGAACCGACTCGCCTAATCACCCCATCCTCAGCCTGTCTGTCATTGAACCTTGACCGTCAAATGGATCTTTGGGACACACACAATCCGCATCACTCAAGCATCAGTTTGAAACGCAGACTTCTTCGGTTAGACCTTGCCTTGGCCTCTGCTTGCCGCTAGATTACAGTGACTGACGCATTTTTAACCAAATCGCTGAATAGTACTGAGAAGTGTGGTTTGGCATTGTCGAACTGACATGACACTGCAAAGGTATTGTTGCCAGACAACTGCCCCCTTGTCTGCTTTTAGCCCTAGAGACTGGCTACATCTTATTAATCCCTTTTTGCAACTAAAGAACATATCCTTTTGAAAATGATGGTGTTATTGCATTTTTGCCCACCCCGTGTCTCTTTACCCAGAGTGCTGAATCTTTCTATCTTGCATAACCTGTGTTCTCTCGACAGTGGTGGGTTTCTGTAGTGTTTTCTGGTTAGTTATTATTGCATATGGTTTATTTAGTTAAAGTATACATATTTTTATTGAACCCTGATTGGCCATGGCATTTTTTTGGGACTGTTATTATTCGCTGCTTGGATTTTTACTGTTTTACATTCACACCCGTCTTGAGAGTATACCCTTCCCTCGACCCAGGTTACCACAAATGGCGACGGAGGCAGATCTCTTAGCTGTGCCTGAGGTACCTTTATGATTGGGTTGGCTCTTGTTTTGTAGAAGTGTCAGGGATAGGTATGCGCTTTAGCCTCTACTCACCCTTGCATTCCTGCAGGGAAGAGGTCCATTTGTCACACTCTGCCCGTTCCCTGTGTGGAGTAAAGAATTCTTATTTTTTTAATCTTACTTGGCTGTGATCATTTCGCTCACATCCTTATTGTGTTTTCATATGTATGTTGTTTTTGTTTTTCTAAAGGAATGTGGGCTTTCATTAAGCAAGCAAGCACAATTTTCCAATCCAAGAGAGCCAAAAACAGCCTTTAACATGGAGAGCTTATGTTTCTCTCTGGTGTCTGGAACAGCAGGTAGAGACATTCTTCTGTTGGCAGTGGGGTATGAATGTAGGGTGCCAGATAGGGCAAGTATGCTGTAGGGAGTCCATCACCAACCCACTCTACAAAGCCAATCCAAACCACCACTCAGCACCACCAACCCCCTACCCCTCTAAACCTCCACACCCCTACAACTCCACACACCCAACCACCATAGCCCCACCCCACAATTCTCCCCACACCCTCACTCTACTCTAAACCACAACACCACCACAACTTTAAACCACCATGACCCCACACCCTTACACCACCACAACCCTACACCACCACTCCACACCACCACCACCACAACCCCATGCCACACTACCTCCCTACATCACCCTACACCATTCCACACCACCACATCTCTACGACTCTACACACGTACTCAACACAACCACTCCACACACACACACTCCTCCACAACCATATTCCCCTACACCCCTACTCTGGCAAATAACACCTCCACACCCCTACACCAACACACCACACCATGACAACATCCAAACAATCATCCACATCACCACCTCACACCACCACTCTACAGTACCACACTACCAATCTACACCACCACTCCACACCACCACCACCACACCCCCATGCCACACTAACTCCCTACATCACCCTACACCATTCCACACCACCACATCTCTACGACTCTACACACCTACTCAACACAACCACTCCACACACACACACTCCTCCACAACCATATTCCCCTACACCCTTACTCTGGCAAAGACCAACACCTTCACACCCCAACACCAACACACCACATCATGACAACATCCAAAAAATCATCCACACAACCACATCGCATCACCACTCTACAGTACCACACTACCACTCTATAACACCAATTCACACCACCACCACAGCGCTCCACACAACTCCACATCAAAGTGATATGACTTTCCTAGGTACGTGTGTCGCCTTTATGCAACTGTCTACATGTCTAGAATTCTGTAGATAGTGTGTTGCTCTGTTTACGCAGCATGGTCTTTCGCTTCAAGTGCAGATTACAGCAGGCAGCTATAATATGGGGAGCTCACATCTAGTCTGCAACGAGCAGAACAATCACTTCAAAATATCTGTACAGCCTGTATTCTGTTTTCTCTTCTGTCATGTACAGTTTGCACATTAAAAAACACACTTTTGAAGTGATTGTAGTGCTTGTTGCAGACTGAATGTGAGAACACCATATTTTAGCTGCTTGCTATAATCTGTACTAGAACGCCACTGGGGGATGGGAGCACTCCTCTGAACTGGTTCCTATGTACCCGAGTTTGCATATCTACTGTGGTGCCCACTCATTGGATGTGTGTGTCTTCCTCTGCAAGTGTCCATGCCCCTGTGGCTTCTCGTGAATTAGCTAAGCCACTTCTAGCACATAGGCCTGGACCATCCAGTGCTCATGTTTCTAGAGAGAGCTAGTCCTCTTCCATCCCTTGCACTTAGGCCTGGACAATCCAGTGCTCATGTTTCTAGAGAGAGCTAGTCCTCTTCGGTCCCTTGCCCATAGGCCTGGACCATCCAGTGCTCATGTTTCTAGAGAGAGCTAGTCCTCTTCGGTCCCTTGCCCATAGGCCTGGACCATCCAGTGCTCATGTTTCTAGAGAGAGCTAGTCCTCTTCCGTCCCTTGCCCATAGGCCTGGACCATCCAGTGCTCATGTTTCTAGAGAGAGCTAGTCCTCTTCAATCCCTTGCCCATAGGCCTGGACCATCCAGTGCTCATGTTTCTAGAGAGAGCTATTCCTCTTCCATCCCTTGCCCATAGGCCTGGTCATCCAGTGCTAATGTTTCTAGAGAGAGCTAGTTCTCTTCCATCCCTTGCCCATAGGCCTGGATCATCCAGTGCTCATGTTTATAGATATAGCTGGTCCTCTTCCATCGCATGCACATAGGCCTGGACCATCCAGTGTTCATGTTTCTAGGGAGAGCTAGTTCTCTTCCATCCCTTGCCCATAGGCCTGGATCATCCAGTGCTCATGTTTATAGATATAGCTGGTCATCTTCCATCCCTTGCCCATAGGCCTGGACCATCCAGTGCTCATGTTTCTAGATAGGGCTGTTCCTCTTCCACCCCTTGCCCATAGGCCTGGACATCCAGTGCTCATGTTTCTAGAGAGAGCTAGTCCTCTTCCATCCCTTACCCATAGGCCTGGTCCATCCAGTGCTCATGTTTCTAGAGAGAGCTAGTCCTCTTTCATCCCTTGCCCATAGGCCTAACCATCCACTGCTCATGTTTCTATAGAGAGATAGTCCTCTTCCATCCCTTGCCCAGAGGCCTGGACCATCCAGTGCTCATGTTTCTAGAGAGAGCTAGCCCTCTTCCATCCCTTGCACTTAGGCCTGGAGCATCCAGTGCTCATGTTTCTAGAGATAGCTAGTCCTCTTCCATCCCTTGCACTTAGGCCTGGACCATCCAGTGCTCATGTTTCTAGATAGAGCTAGTCCTCTTACATCCCTTGCCCAGAGGCCTGGACCATCCAGTGCTCATGTTTCTAGAGAGAGCTGGTCCTCTTCCATACCTTGCCCATAGGCCTGGATCATCCAGTGCTCATGTTTCTAGAGAGAGCAGGTCCTCCTCCATCCGTTGCCCACAGGCCTGGACCATCCAGTGCTCATGTTTCGAGATAGAGCTGGTCCTCTTCCATCCCTTGCCCATAGGCCTGGACCATCCAGTGCTCATGTTTCTAGAGATAACTAGTCCTCTTCCATCCCTTGCCCATAGACCTGGACCATCCAGTGCTCATGTTTCTAGAGCGAGCTAGTCCTCATCCATCCCTTGCCCATAGGCCTGGACCATACATTGCTCATGTTTCTAGGGAGAGCTAGGCCTCTTCCATCCCTTGCACATAGGCCTGGACCATCCAGTGCTCATGTTTCTAGAGAGAGCTAGTCCTCTTCCATCCCTTGCCCATAGGCCTGGACCATCCAGTTCTCATGTTTCTAGAGAGAGCCAGTCCTCGTCCATCCCTTGCCCATAGGCCTGGAGCATCCAGTGCTCATGTTTCTAGAGAGAGCTAGTCCTCTTCCATCCCTTGCCCATAGGCCTGGACCATCCAGTGTTCATGTTTCTAGGGAGAGCTAGTTCTCTTCCATCCCTTGCCCATAGGCCTGGATCATCCAGTGCTCATGTTTATAGATATAGCTGGTCCTCTTCCATCGCTTGCACATAGGCCTGGACCATCCAGTGTTCATGTTTCTAGGGAGAGCTAGTTCTCTTCCATCCCTTGCCCATAGGCCTGGATCATCCAGTGCTCATGTTTATAGATATAGCTGGTCATCTTCCATCCCTTGCCCATAGGCCTGGACCATCCAGTGCTCATGTTTCTAGATAGGGCTGTTCCTCTTCCACCCCTTGCCCATAGGCCTGGACATCCAGTGCTCATGTTTCTAGAGAGAGCTAGTCCTCTTCCATCCCTTACCCATAGGCCTGGTCCATCCAGTGCTCATGTTTCTAGAGAGAGCTAGTCCTCTTTCATCCCTTGCCCATAGGCCTAACCATCCACTGCTCATGTTTCTATAGAGAGATAGTCCTCTTCCATCCCTTGCCCAGAGGCCTGGACCATCCAGTGCTCATGTTTCTAGAGAGAGCTAGCCCTCTTCCATCCCTTGCACTTAGGCCTGGAGCATCCAGTGCTCATGTTTCTAGAGAGAGCTAGTCCTCTTCCATCCCTTGCACGTAGGCCTGGACCATCCAGTGCTCATGTTTCTAGATAGAGCTAGTCCTCTTACATCCCTTGCCCATAGGCCTGGACCATCCAGTGCTCATGTTTCTAGAGAGAGCTGGTCCTCTTCCATACCTTGCCCATAGGCCTGGATCATCCAGTGCTCATGTTTCTAGAGAGAGCAGGTCCTCCTCCATCCGTTGCCCACAGACCTGGACCATCCAGTGCTCATGTTTCTAGATAGAGCTGGTCCTCTTCCATCCCTTGCCCATAGGCCTGGACCATCCAGTGCTCATGTTTCTAGAGAGAACCAGTCCTCTTCCATCCCTTGCCCATAGACCTGGACCATCCAGTGCTCATGTTTCTAGAGCGAGCTAGTCCTCATCCATCCCTTGCCCATAGGCCTGGACCATACATTGCTCATGTTTCTAGGGAGAGCTAGGCCTCTTCCATCCCTTGCACATAGGCCTGGACCATCCAGTGCTCATGTTTTTAGAGAGAGCTAGTCCTCTTCCATCCCTTGCCCATAGGCCTGGACCATCCAGTTCTCATGTTTCTAGAGAGAGCCAGTCTTCGTCCATCCCTTGCCCATAGGCCTGGAGCATCCAGTGCTCATGTTTCTAGAGAGAGCTAGTCCTCTTCCATCCCTTGCCCATAGGCCTGGACATCCAGTGCTCATGTTTCTAGAGAGAGCTAGTCCTCTTCCATCCCTTGCACGTAGGCCTGGTCCATCCAGTGCTCATGTTTCTAGAGAAAACTAGTCCTCTTCCATCCCTTGCCCATAGGCCTGGACCATCCAGTGCTCATGTTTCTAGAGAGAGCTAGTCCTCTTCCATCCCTTGTACATAGGCCTGGACCATCCAGTGCTCATGTTTCTAGAGAGAGCTAGTCCTCTTCCATCCCTTGCGCATAGGCCTGCACCATCCAGTGCTCATGTTTTTAGAGAGAGCTGGTCCTCTTCCTTCCCTTGCCCATAGGCCTGGACATCCAATGCTCATGTTCCTAGAGAGAGCTAGTCCTCTTCCATCCCTTTCCCATAGGCCTGGTCCATCCAGTGCTCATGTTTCTAAAGAGAGCTAGTCCTCTATCATCCCTTGCCCATAGGCCTGGACCATCCAGTGCTCATGTTTCTAGAGAGAGCTAGACCTCTTCCATCCCTTGCACATAGGCCTGGACCATCCAGTGCTCATGTTTCTAGAGAGAGCTAGTCCTCTTCCATCCCTTGCCCATAGGCCTGGACCATCCATTGCTCATGTTTCTAGAGAGTGCTAGTCCTCTTCCATCCCTTGCCCATAGGCCTGGAGCATCCAGTGCTCATGTTTCTAGAGAGATCTAGTCCTCTTCCATCCCTTGCCCATAGGCCTGGACCATCCAGTGCTCATGTTTCTAGAGAGAGCTAGTCCTCTTCGATCATTTGCACATAGGCCTGGACCATCCAGTGCTCATGTTTCTAGAGAGAGCTAGTCCTCTTCGATCTCTTGGCCATAGGCCTGGACCATCCAGTGCTCATGTTTCTAGAGAGAGCTAGTCTTCTTCCATCCCTTGCACATAGGCCTTGGCCATCCAGTGCTCATGTTTCTAGAGAGAGCTAGTCCTCTTCCATCCCTTTCCCATAGGCCTGGACCATCGAGTGCTCATGTTTCTAGAGAGAGCTAGTCCTCTTCCATCCCTTGCCCATAGGCCTGGAGCATCCAGTGCTCATGTTTCTAGAGAGAGCTAGTCCTCTTCCACCCCTTGCACATAGGCCTGAAGCATCCAGTGCTCATGTTTCTATAGAGAGATAGTCCTCTTCCATCCCTTGCCCAGAGGCCTGGACCATCCAGTGCTCATGTTTCTAGAGAGAGCTAGCCCTCTTCCATCCCTTGCACATAGGCCTGGACCATGCAGTGCTCATGTTTCTAGATAGAGCTGGTCCTCTTCCCTAGCTTGCCTATAGGCCTGGACATCCAGTGCTAATGTTTCTAGAGAGAGCTATTCCTCTTCCATCCCTTGCCCATAGGCCTGGTCCATCCAGTGCTCATGTTTCTAGAGAATGCTAGTCCTCTTCCATCCTTTGCCAATAGGCCTGGACCATCCAGTGCTCATGTGTCTAGAGAGAGCTGGTCCTCTTCCATCCCTTGCACATAGGCCTGGACCATCCAGTGATCATGTTTCTAGACAGAGCTGGTCCTCTTCCTTCCCTTGCCCATAGGCCTGGACATCCAGTGCTCATGTACCAAGAGAGAGCTAGTCCTCTTACATCCCTTGCCCATAGGCCTGGACCATCCAGTGCTCAAGTTTCTAGAGAGAGCTAGTCCTCATCCATCTCTTGCACATAGGCCTGGACCATCCAGTGCTCATGTTTCTAGAGAGAGCTAGTCCTCTTCCATCCCTTGCACATAGGCCTGGACCATCCAGTGCTCATGTTTCTAGAGAGAGCTAGTCCTCTTCCATCCCTTGCACATAGGCCTGGACCATCCAGTGCTCATGTTTCTAGAGCGAGCTAGTCCTCTGCCATCCCTTGCACATATAGCCTGGACCATCTAGTGCTCATGTTTCTGGAGAGAGCGCTAGTCCTCTTCCATCCTTTGTCCATAGGCCTGGACCATCCAGTGCTCATGTTTCTAGAGAGAGCTAGTCCTCTTCCATCCCTTGTACATAGGCCTGGACCATCTAGTGCTCATGTTTCTAGAGAGAGCTAGTCCTCTTCCCTCTCTTGCCGTTCCAGGTACAGGCACTCATCCAGTGCTCATGTTTCTAGAGAGAGGTAGTCCTCTTCCATCCCTTGCCCATAGGCCTGGACCATCCAGTGCTCATGTTTCTAGATAGAGCTAAAATAAAAGATATGTAGGGAATCCCACATTGTCACAATTAAGTGGCTACTCTACCTTATTCTGGGGGTGGGGGGGGTCAATATATATATAAGTGGAAGGTAGTAGAACTATTGTCAACAGGTATACCATAATAGTCATAATGCTATTAAAAACTATAAATGTATTTTCAATAAAGTAAAATTCATACTAACAATATTCAAAGTTAGAAAAATACACAGGATTAGTGAAAACATCTACTATAGACAATACAGTGCATACAATAATAAAAACTATTGTAAAAGCAAAAGTCTGTGTAACATCGATATTTTGCCTTGTTAGGTGGTTTCTGAGTGCAAACAGTCACTCTATTTGTTTGGGTCCGTTTCTGTTGTTCAAAATGAACTCTTTAGAAGCGGGCAATGCTTGTAAAAATTAAGATCAAGATATCTAGCTATTCTATTACTAGACAAAAAGATTAGATATGTTTCTGTCCTCTCTTTTCATGTGGGACATTCGTCAGGAGGTGTCACTTGATTTCCAGATCTAATATGTGGAACTGAAACTTCAATGTTGATATAGTATTTATCCTTTGTTAATTGGGATAACTGTTGATAAAAAAAAATAAAAAGAATAAAAATCTAGTCAGTTATTATTCCTGAAGTATCTACAGGCAAATTCAATTTGTCTGTGCTGGAAATCTGGTAGTTTGTTTACCTGCTTCAACCTGTGGGTTCTTTCCATGCAATGGGTCTTCCAATGTTGGAGAGGCCTGTGACCATTAAGGGCTATGATGTGGTCTAAAATAAAGCATATAAATTGAATTAATGGACTTAGTTGGGTTCATCACTATAGGTCAATCATCTTGTCTCTCGATCCTCATGTTCTACTACCTTCAACCTATATGTATCTAGACAGAGCTGGTCATCTTCCCTCCCTTGCCGTTTCCGGTACAGACACTCATCCAGTGCTCATGTTTCTAGATAGAGCAAGTCCTCTTCCATCCCTTGCCATTTCCAGTACAGACACTCATCCAGTGCTCATGTTTCTAGTTAGCGCTAGTCCACTTCCCTCCCATGCACATAGGCCTGGACCATCCAGGGCTCATGTTTCTAGATAGAGCTGGTCATCTACCCTCCCTTGCCATTTCCAGTACAGACACTCATCCACTGTTCATGTTTCTAGATAGAGCTTTTCCTCTTCCCTCCTTTGCCATTTCCGGTACAGACACTAATCCAGTGCTCATGTTTCTAGTTAGCGCTAGTCCACTCCCCTCCCTTGCACATAGGCCTGGACAATCCAGGGCTCAAGTTTGTAAATAGAACTGGTCCTCTTCCCTCCCTTACCATTTCTGGTACAGCCATTCATCCAGTGCTCATGTTTCTAGATAGAGCTTGTCCTCTTCCCTCCCTTGCCGTTTCTAGTACAGACACTCATGCAGTGCTCATGTTTCTAGATAGAGCTTGTCCTCTTCCATCCCTTGCCGTTTCCGTTTCCGGTACAGACACTCATCCAGTGCTCATGTTTCTAGATAGAGCTGGTCCTCTTCCCTTCCTTGCTGTTTCCGGTACAGGCCCTCATGCAGTGCTCATGTTTCTAGATAGAGCTGGTCCTCTTCCATCCCTTGCTGTTTCCGGTACAGACACTCATCCAGTGCTCATGTTTCTAGATAGAGCTAGTCCTCTTCCCTTCCTTGCTGTTTCGGGTACAGACACTCATGCAGTGCTCATCTTTCTAGATAGAGCTGGTCCTCTTCCATCCCTTGCCGTTTCCGGTACAGGCACTGGTGTTGATCCCAGTGAGGAGAATCAGAAGGATAATCATTCCACGCAGATTCAGTTCCCCACACAAATGAATGGGTCATGGCCTTGTGGGGGTAAATTGGCAGAGCCTACGTTTAGCTTCCTAACTGGGACAACCATAACATATTCATCCTAGAGCAAGAGGGTTTTTAAAGTATTCTATAAAGTGTTGGTAGAATGGAACTTGCCAACTATTGTGCCAATAAAAGCAGGTATTACAAATTCAGATCTTCCGTTAATGGACCTGACTCCCTAGTGCAGTCCTGTAAGGTTCCATACACTCTCAGACTTGGTTGGGGCCCTCTTCATGCTCTAATAATTTGGGCAAGGAAACCAAGTATATGGATGTGATGAGCAAATCAAATGGTTCCGGTGGCATTATGCAAACAAGTAATGGGATGCCCACAAAGTCCAACCACATGGGGAATATGCACCAAGATTGGGGAGACTCGCCAGTCCTCGAGAGTGACATCCAATACTGCTATGTCTATTTCCATCGCTCAATCTCTCCCACCATAACTAGGCTTACCCACAACCCACTGGTTTACTCCACAATCACCATTCTTACCCATATCCCACTGGTCTACTCCACCATCACCAGGCTTACCCACAACCCACGGGTCTACTCCACCATCACCAGGATTGCCCACTACCAACCGTTCTACTCCACCATCACCAGGCTTACCCGAAACCTGCCGGTCTACTCGACCATTACCAAGCTTACCCATAACCAACTGCTCTAGACCACCATCAGCAGGCTTACCCACAAACCACTGGTCTACTCCACCATCACCAGGATTACGCACACCCCACTGATCTACTCCATCATCGCCAGGCTTACCTACAACCAACTGATCTACTCCACCATCAGCAGGCTTACCAAAACCCACTGGTCTACTCCACCACCACCAGGCTTACCCACACCTAACTGCTCTACTCCACCATCACAAGGCTTACCCGCAACCCATCGGTCTACTCCACCATCACCAGGCTTACCCAAACCCCACTGATCTACTCTACCATCACCAGGCTTACCCACAACCCACCGGTATAGTCCACCATCACCAGGCTTACCCACAACCCACAGGTATACTCCACCATCACCAGGCTTAGCCATAACCCACTGGTCTGCTCCACCATTAGCAGGCTTACCCACAACCCACTGCTCTGCTCCACCATCATCAGGCTTACCCACAACCCACTGGTGTACTCTACCATCAGCAGGTTTACCCACAACCCACCAGTCTACTCCACCATCACCAAGCTTAGCCACACCCCACTGGTCTACACCACCATCACCAGGATTAACCACAACCTACCGGTATACTCCACTGTCACCAGGCTTACCCATAACCCACTGGTCTTCTCCACCATGCCCATGCTTACACACAACCCACGGCTCTATTCCACCATCACCAAGCTTACCCATAATCCACTGGTCTTCTCCTCCATCTCCAGGCTTGCCCTTAACCCATTGGTGTTAGGCAGAATCATATGCAGTACCCTTTGGGAACACCGCATACAATCAAGACTACAATTGTCAGTACCATTTCACCTTTGGTACAAGCTTGTACTATATAGTAAAGTGGTAGTGATGGCTGAGCAGCCAGACTTATCTCAAGAGTAAAGTGAGCAGTACAAGAAGTTACACAAAGGACAACAATTACTATGATTCAAACAAACACTGATTCAAGGTTTCTAAGTAAAAGAATATACATTTATTTACACCATCACTTATAAAACATTTCACTATTATAAAGCAACAGAAAATCACAATCTTAATGCACTACAATAACACCCAATCAATTCTGGACAAGTTAAGCTCAAAATGAAGTGTGAGCAAAATGGCACGCCAGCATTTTAAAAGGGGAGGAAAGACAAGGTTATTCAAAAGCAACAACTCCAACGAGTTATAGGCAGGGCAATCTAGAAAAGGCTTACTACAACTAGGATTCAAGTCAATAGGCCTGGGCCAATATTAATGGTTCAGAGTCTTTGCAGAGGATCACACAGTTCAATGTAGTTTGCGATTAAGTCTTTGCCAAGAGTTCAAAACGAAGTTGGTCAGAGGAAATGTTATTCAAAGGAGAAGAGAAGGACAAGCCTTCGGAGAGGCGAAGGATTTCAAGCACTTTCACTGCGGTGGGATGGAACGAACGAACGGATTTGCACAGTACCTTAAAAGCAGAAGAACGCTGTAGCTGAGGCAGACGTTCCTGGCAGTACCTGCAGGCTCACGGTTCGTGAAGCCTGAGTTGAGGTGACGAGAAGGAGGACGTCTGGAGGGTCCTGAACTGCCCAGGGAAGAAGCCAGCAGCGGAACAAAAAATAAAAGGTGCGCTCCTTAAAACCCAAACAGGTCCCTTTCTCTCTGGCTATCCGGTTCACTGCAGCGATGCACAGCAAATTCGACCAGGAGAGGGAGGCTGGTGTTTGGTGAATGGCAAGCTGGTTGGTCCCACCAAGCTCAAGGCACGAAGACTCTATGCAGATCTCCTCTCTCGTCGAAGTTTCAGGCTATTCAGATCTGCAGCAGGGCTTCACCAGGATGTCCAGTAGTTGCAGCAGTCGTCTTCCTTCAGCTTCTCGTTGGCTCCCTCGATCCAGTGGCGACTCTGCCTTCCAGTGCCAGAGACCGGCTTTTTATGCACCAAATCCCCCATTCACACAGCCTGGCTCTCAATCACACAGCAGGGTGGCTGTCCTGGCAGGACAGTCACCTAGCCAATCAAACTAGAGTGTGACATGGGTCTCCAAGGAGACCCTGTGCAGGTGGCCTAAAACCCCTCCCTCCCCTGCCTGCTCAGACAATCAGGCGCCTAAGGAGGGCTTCTGTGCAGAAGCCTGTAAAAGGACGGCGAACAAAGGAACCAAACCTGGTTTGGCGCGCAGAGTAAAACACAAGAAAGACCTTTACAAAAAGAAATAGCAAATAAACCTAACCAGAACCAAATAAAAATAAAAGGGTACAAAGTATTTCTCCACACTTCAGAAACTGCGCCACAATATAGTATTCCTGAATAAGGATAATTATTTATTATATTGCCCTTTGGATAACACGTGTTTCGACACACAAGTGTCCTTTTCAAAGCAGGGCTAATAGTAACACTATGTTCCCATAACATATAGTTCCAATTAGTTGACGCACAATATCCCGGGTTGAATCCCCCTGCAGAGCGCATGAAAATGTCCTGCCGTCTGTTGCCCTTTGTACTGTGTTTCCAAGGGGTCGGGGTCAAAGCCCCTTACTTGCTCCACACCAACAGCAACACTAAATTGTATATCTATCACGGCGCATGGGAACTGTGCAGTTGGTACGGATCAAAACCCCGGAATTGTGTTTTAGTGTGCTTTTTAAAAATAAAAGGGGTCCACCGGGTGCAGAGTTTGAAGCTACAACCATAGCCTCTAACCATACAGAGGCTATTTTCATAGCTTGCAGTAAAAAGAAAAGGACAGATACCACTGCCACAAGCCAAATCTTAGAGAAAGGGGAACAAACTAATGTTCCATGAGAATCAGACAAAAGGGGATAACTATTAACCCCTCCAGTACTCTATTGGAAGATAGGTTGTACTGGGTCTGTACATTTTAGAAAGACTAGTAAAGTCAATGGCAACTTTACATGTTCTGGGAGACAGTAGTCAGCCCCAGAAAATGGAGTTTAAAGTGGGAAGTCTGAAAAGACAACCCTGTGTCATTGCACAGAAGGTGCTGTGTGACACACAGTAAAAGGATGATGCCTATGGAGTTGGTGAGACTCCATATCCATGAACACAAAAATGTACAACACACAACAAAACACATGTAAGAGTGGGAAAAAAAGGCTCAAACTCTTACCAGGTGAAAAAAATAAATCCTAGAAATCCAGCAAAGCTGCTGAGGGACTTATCAGGTAAGGGAAATTAGCCATTCTGGAGAATTCTCCCTAATAACTGGGTTGGTGAGCAGGTGCAAGATAATCTAGGTCACGCAGCCTAAATCCCACCCACCTGTCAATCACTACTAAACTGTTGGTGCCTTCCTGTTTTTCCACCCTTTTTCCCTATGGAAGCAGCCCTACATCACCTTTTCCTTGGCAGTTGGTGTGCAGGTGCAAGTGGATCTAGATCGTTTGGCCTAAGCCCTGCCCACCTGTCAATCACTACTAAACTGTTGGTGCCTTCCTGTTTTTCCACCCTTTTTCCCTATGGAAGCAGCCCTGCATCACCTTTTCCTTGGCAGTTGGTGTGCAGGTGCAAGTGGATCTAGGTCATTTGGCCTAAGCCCTGCCCACCTGTCAATCACTACTAAACTGTTCGTGCCTTCCTGTTTTTCCACCCTTTTTCCCTACTTAAGCAGCCCTCTGGCCTCTTTTCCTTTGCAGTTGGTGAGCAAGTGCAAGCTGATCTAGGTCACATGGCCTGAACCCCACCCACCTTTTTAGCCCTGCCTCTTCCTTTCTGCTCTTAACTCTAAGATCCAGGTCATCTCTCGCCCGGGTGTCCGAAGTGAAGGGCAGACGGAGAAAAGGGCTGTTCGGACCGGAAGGACCCAGGACCAAATATCCACCATGTCCCTCAAGAATGCCCACAACATCTTCCTAGGTGACTTCAACCTCTCAGGCAACAATGCCACCACACTGATGAAGGAAGCTCTACTCTGCCTTCACAACACCTGCAGCTTCACACAGCACACAACTGATCCAACACAGAACAAGGTAACATCCTCGACCTAATCATCACTGTAAGTGGAAGATCCCAGTTAAGTGGAAGATCATCTCTCCCACTTAACTGGTCTGACCACCTGGCTGTGCCTTTAAACCTCCTGCTCACCACCCCAGTAAAGCACTCCCAGTAGAAACCCATCAGATAACCCTTCAGTTCCTTCAAGAGCTTACCAGTGGAGGCCCTTACGGAAGACCTTGCCAAACTCCACCTCACATGGACAGAACACCCCCAATCGAACTGTGACTCTCTACTGGAAGCACTGTCACGACCCTCACCCAAAACCTCCTCTGGTAAACCCATTGGCCAGGTGGAGTCAGGACTCGGGCCTCTAGAGCCTGGCATCCTCTTCAAAAGACCTCATGGGGCCAGTCCTGGCGCCTATGGCACCAGGCTCATACATAATGAACAACAATGTGCTTGGGAACTACTTTATTGTATTGGCAGCCAACATGGAGGCATCCACATAGCTTGGTTCCTAAGAACCAAGCTATGCGGTCTAGTGTTTTGGGTGTGGCAGGCCTGGAACTACTTTCCCTGGTACTACTTTACCTGGGCTATATAAACCACACCCTGACTGCAGAACATGCTTCGTGTTACTTTGCAGCTTGCAACATGACGCTCACCATGTCCAGCTATTCCCTCGAACCTCGGAGAAGCAGAACCTGCAAGGAGACAAAAGGAACATCATTACTTTACTTTACTTTATGCTTGTTACGCGCCGAAAGCCCGCAGGCATCAGGGCGCGGCAGAGCCCAAAGAGAAACTACTTGCGGATTGTAACTTACAGTAGTTTGCTGGGAGTAGGACTACGCAAGGTGAAGGAACCAGGCTGCACTTATTATTGGAAAAGTCTGGTTTTCAGGGCTTTTCTGAAAGTGGAGTAGTTTTCTTGTTGTCTTAAATTAGCAGGGAGCTTGTTCCAATATTTGGCTGCCTTGAAAGGGAAAGATTTTTGTTAGCAGCAGCATCTTACCTGCAGTCTTCATCTTTAAACACTCGCAGCTACTGAGAACAGCTTCCTCGAATCTGCACGCGTCCCGGACAGAACAACCTGAAAGAGGAAGATAGAGGCAACATTAAAGAAGCTGTAGAGAAATGTATAAATTACGAACTGCTCAAAAGGCTTACCTGGCTGGTCGCCTCTCGGCTGGCACCACTCCAGACATTCCACTCGTGCTGAAGAACACTGCGACCTATAAGGACGGAAAACACAGGTTAGCAAAGGCAAGACTTCACAGCGCTGCGCATACCGCTTACTTACCGCATCATAGTGCTCTTAATGCACCATAATTTACCAGCAGGGCTCAACCAAGCCAGTTTGTTGCGCTGAATCTCTGCATACCTAAGGGAGAAAAAAGAGACATTTTAAACAAAGAAAGGCATGCAGGATAGCAACAAAACTAAAGAACAGCAATAAGACCTACCTGAACAATATCAAACGGGCCGGCGTCAGTGAAGTAACTGGACCGCACTCACCCATGAAAGACAACGTGCCCCTGCAAAGAATGCAGGACAGAGAGCACGCCTAACTTTACCACAAGGTGAGGAGAGGGCGCCAGAGGGACTGAAAGCATACAGGGGTGGAGGGAGGATACTTACCCCAGTCGGTCAGTCTTGAACACAGTCCTCCTGTATTTTCAGGCAGCACCTTCCCCGCAGACCACATCAGGGCAAAGCTGAGAAGCATACCAGCGAGTATACCCAGCTGGGTGGCGTCCCTGTGGATACCAGGTGAGTGTAACAGCACTCAATGCCACCCTCTCAGCCTCCATCAACCGGCACGCACCTCTGAAACAACAAACATGCAAACCGAAACCAACAGCACCATGGAACACTCAAGAACTGAACCTCAGCAAAAGAGTTATCAGAAACAAGAGAAAACCTGCCAATGCTCCAGGACCACATCCAACCTGGTGCTCCTCAAGGATCTCTGAGCAAACTGCCAACAACTAATCAACACAGCCAAGGCCTCCTACTATCAGGACACCATAACAGAAGCAGACAACAAAAGTAGAGCCCTCTTCAAAGCGGTGAAGCACTGAGTCTACCCGCTACCCGAACCTGTCATACCACACTCCATCGAAAAATCCACTGACACAACACCTTCTTAATTGACCAAATCAGCAGGATTCAGAAGCACAAAGACACCAGCTCTTCAGCCACAGGTCCACCACACATCCCTCCTCATGAAATATTCACACACTGGACAACATTCGAGACACTCTCTACAGTGGACCTGGTAGAAACCCTGGCCGGCCTCAAACCCACCTCTTATACAGATGACATCCTCCCAGCATCCATCCTCAAGACCCTCCCTGCAGAAGCTCTCCTTCCCTACCTGGAGATCATCAACAGCTCCCTAACTCAAGGCAACTTCCCATCAACCCAAAGAACAAGGCAAATCCTCACTCTACTAAAGAAACCCACTCTGGATCCTGACAACCTAGGTGACTATCGCCCCATCACCCATCTTCCCTTCCTAGGTAAGATCATCGAGAAAATTATAGCGGCACAACGGCAGCAACACACAGACAGCAACAATCACCTCCAAATCTACCAATCGGTGCAGCACGGAGACGGCAACCATACAGGTGGTCTAAAACACCCTCAACACCCTTGACGACAGCCACCCTTGCCTCCTGGTTCTACTCGACCTCTCGGCTGCTTTTGAAACAGTAGACCACCAGGCACTCACTGACACCCTGCATCGCTGCATGGGGATCAGCAACCTTTTCCTGCCCTGGTTCAAGTCCTACCTCGCTAACCGCCAGCATTTTGTTCATATGAATTCCTCTAGATCGCCACTGCATCTCATCAGCTGTGGAGTCCTGCAGGGTTCCTTCCTCTCCCCAGTGATCTTCAATCTATACATGGAGCCGCTGGGAGCCCTCCTAGCCACAAACAACATTCACATCCACCAATATGCCGACGAGACACAGCTATACCTCTAGATCAACTCCATCAAGAATATCCAAAGGCTCAAAACCTGCCTCTCGATGATCCAGTCTTTGATATCCAGTGCATACTTGAAGCTCAACCCCTCCAAGACCGAATTCCTACTCCTCACCAACAACACCGAACACCCAGACATACAGATCTGGCTATCAACCATAAACTTGAAGGGCTTCACACCTGAGCTTACCTCCTGCGCCAAATCCTTCAGGTTCCACATCGACAAACACCTCTCCTTCAAGACAAACATAGCTAAGAAAACTCGGACAGCTTTAGATCCACGGTTCAAGCACTGGTTCAATCCCACCTGGATGTGGACAATGCCCTCCTCGAAGACCTCCCATATTCCTCATTTGTGCCCCAGAGAAGTGTCCAACATGCAGCTGCACGCCTCATCAAGGGTCTCTGCAGATATGATCACATCACCCCGGCCCTTATCAAATTTCACTGGCTCCCACTGCATGCACAAATCACCTTCAAGTCTTGCTGAATCATCTATAAGGCAGTCTCCCTCCAGTCACCCAGCTACCTCACAGAGAAACTCAGCATCTCCAGCAGACAGTGCACCACCAGAAGCCAGGATACGTTCAGACTTGAAATCCACCATTGCAAAAAGGAAAGGACATGGAACCTCTTCCCTGTCAGCATCAGTATTGCACCCATGCTCTAACAAATCAGAAGGGAACTTAAGACCCACCTCTTCAAGGAGTCTCTCCTCCTCAACACCTAGGCCATCACGTCACCTCCAGAACCATCTGACTGGCTAGGCACCATCCACCAATCTCCTCCCTGCCACCCTCTACAGCTGTACCATTACTCTGTGCCCCTCTGTATCCTACCCCCGCTGTAAATCTGTTCTGTTACCTCTGAAAAGCGCTTCATTATGCATCTGTACTGTTGAATACCTCTGTAAAGTGCTCTGTTGTTTCTCAAAGCTAGGTTCACTCTCAATAGATAACATGATAAATATTATAATAATCATAATAATAATAACTGATCTACTCCACCATCACCAGGCTTACCCACAACCAACTGGTCTACTCCACCATCAACAGGCTTACCCAAAACCCACTGGTCTACTCCACCATTACCAAGCTTACCCATAACCCACTCGTGTACGCCACCATCACCAGGCTTACACACAATCCACTGGTCTACTCTACCATCACCAGGACCAGGCTTATACACAACCCACTGCTCTACTCCACCATCACCAAGCTTACCCACAACCCACTGGTCTACTCCACCATCACCAGGCTTACCCATTACCCACTGGTTTACACCACCATCAACAGGCTTACCTACAACCGACTCAAACGTATTGTACTCCAAAATCACCAGGCTTACCCATAACCCACTGGTCTACTCTGCCATCACCAGGCTTACCCACAACCCACTGGTCTACACCACCATCACCGGGCTTAACCGCAACCCACTGCTCTACTCCACCATTGCCAGGCTTACCCCTAACCCACTGGTCTACACCACCATCACTAAGGCTTACCTTCAACCCACTTGTCTATTCCACCATCACCAGGCTTACCCATACACCACTGCTTTACTCCACCATCACCAGACTTACCCACAACCTTCTGGTCTACTCCACCATCACCAGCCTTACCCACAACCCAGTGGTCTACTCCACCATCACTAGGCTTATCAGAAACCCCCTGGTCTACTCCACCATCATCAGGCTTACCCACAACCCACTGCTCTACTCCATCATCACCAGGCATACCCATAACCCACTGGTCTACTCAACCATCAACAGAATTACCGAAACCCCATTGGTCTACTCCACCATCACCAAGTTTACCCAAACCCACTGGTCTACTCCACCATCACCAGGCTTACCCATATCCCACTGGTCTTCTCTACCATCACCAGGCTTACCCACAACCCAATGGTCTACTCCACCATTACCAGGCCTACCCACAAACCACTGGTCTGCTCCACCATCACCAGGCGTACCCATTACCTACTGGTCTCACCATCTTCAGGCTTACCCACAACCCACTGGTCTACTCCACCATCACCAGAGTCAGGTTTACCCACAACCCACTGGTCTACTCCACCATCACCAGGCTTGCCCACAACCCACTGGTCAACTCCACCCTCACCAGGCTTACCTATATCCCACTGGTCTACTTCACCATCACCAGTCTTACCCATAACCCACTGGTCTACTCCACCATCATTAGGCTTACTCATAACCCACTGGTCTACTCTACCATCGCCATGCTTACCCATAACCCACTGGTCAACTCCACCATCACCAGGCTTACCCATATACCACTGCTCTACTCCACCTTCACCAGGGTTGCCCACAACCCCCTGGTCTACTCCACTATCACCAGGCTTACCCACAACCCACTAACCACTGCACATTGTAAAGGCTCCCTCACTACCGGACTGCCTCCTGATTGTCTATATAAATAATTACAAATAAATAAATAGATATGAAAAGCGCTGTAGAAGTTCTGCTGTTATTACCGGATGAAATGCTGCTGAATTGATCTGTCCCAGAAGGATGAAAGGCGGAGTTGGCCCAGCCGCGATTCATACTTGAAAAAATGCAGGCCTGCCTCATGTCAAAGGTGAGCCCTTAAATCATGAGCGTCCTACACATATGTGTTTCAACACATAGACATGTTTTATAAGCCCCGCTCGTTTGCACATTGCGATACGTGCAGATGAAAAGATGCCTGTACCCCTCAAGGGGCCTCTTCATATTACTCAGTAATACTATTAGGGTGAGCGCCATGTGCACAGGTGTTGATTGCTGAGGTAGTGTGTGTTGTGCACATAGTGAAGGTGGTGCTCCTTAGACACACTTTCTTTTGACACATGTTCTGTGGTTACACACAGGTGTCAGTGGTTGCAAGTGAGCAGACTTCCGGCACAGTGCTTGAGTCATATAACCACTGCCGTCCATATACCGGACACATGTGTTTTACTGATGTGTTCACTGAAAAGGCAAGGCAAGGCAAGAGCTGAATGGCGAAATGGCCACATTTCAGATACAGAAGTTACTGCACACAAGACACCTCGTGCCTCAGCTCTTTGCATGTTGCCCTCTTTCAGAAGCCCATTTGGCGCCAGAGAGAAGGAGATGGTAATGGGCACTTTTGGCAGGGAAAGTCTGATACTGCTCAGGAAAGTCTAATACTGCTCAGGAAAATCTAATACTGTTCAGGCAAGTCTGGAAAGTCTGATACTGCTCAGGAAAGTCTGATATTGCTCAGGAAAGTCTAATACTGCTCAGGAAAGTCTAATACTGCTCAGGAAAGTCTGATATTATTCAGGAAAGTCTAATACTGCTCAGGAAAGTCTGATACTGCTCGGGAAAGTCTGATATTACTCAGGAAAGTCTGATACTGCTCAGGAAAGTCTGATACTGCTCAGGAAAGTCTGATATTACTCAGGAAAGTCTGATACTGCTCAGGAAAGTCTGATACTGCTCAGGAAAGTCTGATATTGCTCAGGAAAGTCTGATACAGCTCAGGAAATTCTGATACTGCTCAGGAAAGTCTGATACTGCTCAGGAAAGTCTGATACTGCTCAGGAAAGTCTGCTTAGGTCAAAAGCCACCGGCCCCCAATGGGGATTAAGGCCCCATGTTAAAGCTCATTAGTATTTTCCATGTTCATTCACAGGAGGTGGAGTGGTACCCATTACGAGATTGGCAGCCATTTTGTGATATATATCGCCACCTGCTCTGGCAGAATAACCGCTGGACTATGAGCCGCTGTAAGGCGGGGTCAGACCCCATTTCTGGAGTCCATACGACACCACGGGGTGCAGTAAAAATGGCAGTAATCGTATTGCTGCCAAACCACAGTCAGGGAATGACCACCAAATGATTACTGCACCGCCAACCTCATAATGAGGCCCAACGTCCCAGCGCCCTACAGATAAAGTAAGGGCTGCTAAATTAGAACACTGAGGAGGGATGAGAAACAAGGCTGTAACCCAGGCTGTCTCCAGCAGCAAGGCGAGCCCCATTCATGAAATGGAAACTTAGAGTCAAGTGCAAATACAAAGACGCAACTATTGGCTTTTGCCAGCACCCTGAAAATCACTGGGGGGCAGGAGCCAGTGGTGAGAGGCGGGATCGGTTAATGGGAAAAGTCATGTGGAATTTGGTGGAGCGGAGTCAGGGGGTAGAGGAAGGGAATCCCTGTCCGTAAGAGCCAACTAAAATTAAAATTGGAATGTGTGTTTAAGAAAGGGGGGGTAGCTATTGTAAATAGATCAAAAGTCCTGTCTCTCTTCTATAAATTCCAAACCTTCAACTTATAACGTCTAAGGACATAGACCAAAGGGGATGATTGTGGCATCTTGGAGAATCCATCCAGAATTGTACAGAAAGTGATCCTTAAAGAGATCAACTGCTTAAGACAACTTGGATCTGATCTCTCCCCAAATAGGGAGAAGATCTATTAAAACGCAGCTATCTGAGCACATTCCAGCCCGGCTGTTCACGTGGGCGTTCCTCAGGCCTAACGCAGACAGAACCAAGTCTGAGTGTCCACCCACCAGACTGCACACATCCAACCGATATCTTCTGCACCACACCTATCGCTAGAAAGCAGCTTTCATCCGACAACTACACCAGCTGCACACATAGCCGGTGCACCCATGCACCATACCACACTATCTCTCTCTACTGACTTGAAGTAAGGTTCCCGAGGGATTTCAACCTACCAGCCCTTTGAGGTCATAATATGATATATAAGGCGCTATATAAATGCCAAGTAACATAACATAACATAACATAACATAACATAACATAACATATAGGGAGAAGATCTCTCCCCATATAGGGAGAAAGAGATGTGAGAGATAAGCAAAGACATGATGGGGGAGAAAGAGTGGTCATATGCTCCCAAACATGTGGGCCATGGGGAGAGAGGTACCAATGGAGAGAGAAGAGTGCATAAGTGATGCAGGGGAGGGGAGATGGATGGCCCCACCCTTAAATAATCTATTGCTGAAGGATATGAAAGTGTGTCTTTAGCCCCCAGACGTGTCTTAAATGTATGACGGGGAATCTCTGGGGCCATAGAAAACTAATGAATCATGGGACATTATGCTGTATCCTAAGGTTGCGTGATCTAATTATTCTGCAGGAAGTGTGGCTGATGGTCTGTCCACCGATGGATGGATATCAAACTGTGGCTCTGAAAGGCGAACAGGGACGGCCGCCTGGTGGCGCTATAACGCCAGTCCAGAACGAGGCTGAAAAGATCATTGTGAAACAGTTGGACCTGGAAGGAGGGATGCTGCTGCAAAAGTGAAATGCCTATCTATCTATGTTGTTTTTTGTATAGCGCCATTCGCCCGTGGGCCTCAAGGCGCTCACATGGACAGAGAAGGGTACATTGAACATAAAAACAGTGTCAGTCTAGTGCACTTGGTGGGGTTTAAGTTAGATGGCTAGGCTGTCCCTCCATCGAACAACCATGTCTTCAGTTTCTTTTTTAAAGGTGGTAGTAGACGTACAGTTCTTAAGGCCGAGTGGGAGGGTGTTCCACATGTCAGGGGACCAAAAGTTGAAGTTGGTTCCGCCAATTATAAGTCAGTCGTGGCTGATGCAGCATTTGATTTCCATTAGAGCAGAAGGTTCTTCTCACCGGGGCTTTCTTTATCTTGCTTGTAAGATAGTTTCGTGCATTTCCTGATAAGCATTTAAACACCAGTACTGCATCTTTAAATTGAATTCTCTGTTCGATGGGGAGCCAGTCCAGCTTTCTCCTAGCTGATGAAATCTTGGAGCGCCGACTCGTGCCAAAAACATCCCGAACGGCTCCGTTTTGTATTGTTTGCAATTTCTTAATGTTGGTTTTGGAGGTGCCTGGAGGTGCCCATCAAAAGGCAATTGCAATAATCTAATTTTGCGTTTAGGATCGCACCGGCAATCATGGCGATATTCTGTTCTGTGACGTATGGGTGACTCTGCCATGGAGGAAGTGTTATTTATTTCTTGGTCATTAACATATTTTGGAAAAACTCCAATCTGGAATTAGCACAAATTTTTTTGGAGGAATGGAACATAAATTATCCTGGTGGTTATATATTGGTGGTGGGTGATATAAATTCCTATTGTTTTGAAGAGTGGAAATTGAATTATAATACAGGGTATGTAAACACCTGTGAACAGGTTTTGGATAATTCACTTCTCAGTACAAAACTCGGACCAAGTGCCTCCAGTAGTGGGTACACCCCTCGCACTTATGCGATGTTAACTTTGGGTGACATTCGCGTAGATGGGATAACTGAGCAGGACACAGGGCATCCATTTTCTGTACCCCCTTTCGACTCCATCTTGGTGACCAGGCCTCACTGCGATAGTACAAAATGCTTCTCTCTCTTTCCTCGCAGCAGCTCGGAACACATGACCCTCACCCTTGCTCCCACTCTGACTGGAAAACTCTGCGGCTCCATTCTCACGCTGAAGCCAGAGGTGCTTGCAACAAATAATAAATGTAACACATCTCTTTTCCTCTGAGATCACTATCCAGCATATGAACCAACATGAGCTAAGCACATAGCTCGACCATCTCCACAAAAGTGTCCTTTCCCCCGCACCCTCGCCAATGGAAACTTACTGCCATTCCGAGCCTGTGTCCCTGCAAGCTATTCCTTTCATGTGCCAGATCATTGACCATGCCATGATGCCCACCCAGCAGACCCCCGATTAACAATAGACCTCTGCTGCAGTATATCGTGCCCAATACTAACAAATGCCACATACCTGATATTCTTGTAAGCATGAACCTGCACTCCGGTCATTGTATTAGAGTGGTCAAGACCCCTAACCTATGACTTGCATAATCCAAGATTATAGATGATATAAATACAAGTGTGATGTGACTTTTATAGAGACATGATAATCTACTGACAGTCCTTTTGAACCACTAATATTTAGTGCATGCATTATAGAGAATGAATTATATTAGCTTCGATAGTGACCACCGTGTTTCACAGCGACCTGACCTTCACCCATCCGGAGCACAGATGTCTGACGTCAATCCTCCCGCCAACCAAGCAACCGACCCAGAGGAAGAGATGCCATCCACACCTGAGACAGCATGCAACTGACCAATCCGGGATCAACATAGTATCCTATGTTAAGTGCATCATACTACTGCATAAAAATGAAATGTAACGATAATTTGTCAGAGCGCTCTCAGAGATCTAGATAAACCTTTCCTTGAACTCTCACAGCCTGCTCTCTTTTGCCTTATTCTCTGTCCGGGGAGTGTCTGTTTTATTTTCTTGCACGTGTGAGACAGGGAGGGCACAAACACAGTGTATGGCATATATTGGATTGGATTCCCCCGGTACAACTAATATGCCCAAATGCCGTAGCTTTGACAGAACGGTTCTTGAGGGGAAAAAGTGAGTAAGAAAAGGATAAGAGAACTTAGTGTGAATTAACTAACTGCCAAGGCAAAGGCTTCCCTTATTAAGAAGGAGGAGCAACGGTGGCGTAATTGGTGTAAATCTCACCAACATTACCACATTCAAAAAGATGGGGAGGTTATATTGGATAACTTCCTTAAAAAAAACAAGACATACATTTTTGGGAAATTGTTAATTCATTGGATACTAAACAAGGGAATTTCCAAACAAATCATTAGAGGAAGAAATTTGGGCTCAACTTGTAAGGCTTAAAATAAGCAGTGTTGCATAGCAATTTGCTATGCAATTCTGTAGGTTTGCTAATTAAATTGGCACTTGTGTATCAAAGCTAGCTATTTAAGTTACCCAGTTCACTGAAATAACAGCTTGCCTGCATTCCATTCTTGCCTTCAGGGCTCTCTCCACTCTATTTTCTCTGTTTGCTGCAAGTTCAAAGGTGGCTAATGGAGAGAGAGAGTGCAGTAGTAATCCTCTCCTCCACTCCTAAGTGCCAAAGGCCTGTGTGGGAGTGTTAGTCAAGAATGTATTTTATTTTTTAAATAACTGAAATCCAGAAGTAATCAGGTGGATACTTTTATTATGCTAAATATGAATTGTATTTATTTCTTGAACCTTTGTATGGCACCTATACAGCACAAAGTGTTTCCAGGCACCACAAGACAAAAGGGGGGGGGCAACAATAACAGTTCTACTAGGCTTTGTGACATTAGGATCGTGCAAGTTCAGGGCCAAGAAATGCAGGGGGAAGGTGCAGATCAGGACAAGTTGAAGGGATGGGGAGAGGTTGGAGTGGAGAGGGAAACGTGCTGGAGGGAGGTGCCCAGGGCTGGGAAAGTGCTAAAGGAGTGCCCAGGAAGGCAAGTGAAAGGGGGAAACAATGGGGGGTCAGGTGTGAGGAGGGCAGTGGACAAGCCTCAGAAAGCTAGTCAGGGAAGGGTGCCCATTTATATCCTGTCTGGCAAAAACAGGTATGTATTAACTTTATTTCTTTTTGAAGACAGTCACGCAATTCCATTCCTAAAACTTTAAGTTGTTACATAATGCATAATTACAGTAATGCTACTCCGAAACACTGCCTTGTCTCCATCCTTTACAGTAAAGTTTAGATGTGTGTATCTAAATCTCAGTGTTGACTATAATTCATTTTGTTGGGGAAGATGATGAGTGAACACTTTTGAAAATGAGCATGACCAGATTCCTTTGATGGCAAGCTTAGTTCTGTAACTTGCTGGTTGCATTCATCTGTGCAACTCATGCTCAAGCCATGAGCTGATTCCATACTCTTTGTGATTCTATCTTATGAACCTGTTGCTATATCCCAGCTACCCTGAAAGTGAGATGGCCACAAACTACAATATTCCACCTAGTTTGGCCCGTTATCTCCCTATTACACCATCCACTATCCTTAGTCTATAATTTTGCTTCCTCTTACATAATAAATACACAAAGATAACTAGATGTTAACACAAAGTAGTGATCAATGGTTCCACCCAGCCTGTACATCTACATATCTACTGCACTACCACACACTTCAGATAGCCTCCAAATCTCACTATGCTCTATGATTATGATTGCATTATATATTAGCACCTGGGGGAGAGAACTGGACAAACTGTCTTCAGAATAACAGAAAAAAAAGTGTCTTCAATTGGTGCACACTCCCGTCCCCTGCACACCTTGTGTACTGGCTAAAAAGTCAGTCAATGGTTAATAGATTTCAAGACACTAAGTATTGTACTCATAATAAGTATGCGTTTACATCTGTGGAAGGTTGAGAGATAGAACATCCTCAATTTATTTACAATGCTCTTCTGAAACAACTATACATATACATAAACAAATTAGAAAGAGCTTGACACCTTTTGGGATACAAGTTCCCTTCCTCAGGAGCAAAATTAGTCAATTACATAAATGTGAATGATTGCATCGATTTACAGTGGCTTTGATTAGTTGTCTTGCTTCTAGTCTACACTTTCTTACAATATCTAGAATATAAATCAAATATTCATATTACCTATGTATGTTTCGCATGAGTTTCGGTGTATTAGAATACATGCATACCAGTACAGGATCACCTGAGTGGCGGCATGATAATTAGATTCTGTTAATAATGATCAACTGGTCTTCTTCATTGACTGATTTTTCATACGTTCAAACATATGTTTTTAGAGATACTGCAGTCCGTAAAGAGCGGTATACAAAAAAGAGGGATATCACTAATATTCTTTCATCACTATGTAGCGCTGAAAGCGAAAAGCCAAAACAAGTGAACCTCCCTTTGTGCACCTGATGAGATTGACAGATCAATCATATCATGAAGAAAAATTGGAAGATCACAAGGTTGGATCCCCAACTCACCAAACTATTTCAGAAACCACATATGATAGCATACACTGAAGGCAAAAACCTCGGAGACCAAACTGTTAAAGCAGAAAGAACAGACCCACAAAAAAAGACATAAATGTCTAAACCCAAATTTGGAACGTTTACATGTCTTCACTGCAGCCACTGTAATAATATACAACAAGGAGACAGCGTGAGACATCTGTGCACAGGACACAAATGTCCCATTAAAAATGTTATGACTTGTGTCTCCAAATTCCTGATGTATGGACTAATCTGTCTGTTTGGAATGTTCATCGTGGGACAGACAACCAGAAAAATCAAGGAGAGGATGACAGAGCACAAATCCAATATCAGAACTAACAATCAAAAGTCACCAGTAGCAAGACTTTTTGAAGAAAACAGACATACAATAGCACTACTTAAATATGTAGTGTTGGAAATGGTTGAGTCCCCACCGTAAATGTTCTGGGTCCATAGACTGGATTCTATGGCACCCACAGGTCTTAATGAGGAATTTCCATTATCCCCATTTCTTTAGTCATTGAACCAGTTCCAACAACCGTTTTGGAACAAAGACATTTGACTCTAAAATATTCTGACAGAAGAGGAAAATCCCCTGATTATCTATTATGTATGATTTGTTATGCGTTACTTGGCATTTGTTTTAACTTGATGTAATTGGACTTGTAAAATTAGCAATATATGTCACAGGATCCTCATTTAATGAATAGAATTGATGGATACATTGCAGTTAAGTGAAATACTGAATAGACTGACTATTTCATTCCACAAATATGGTATGAGTTAAGGTATTGATACACATGCACGCAACTGCACAACCATCTGAAGAAACAATCATTGAATAATGTCTACACAGCACCATATTGTTACAATGCAAGGTTACTTGAAGAAAGCAAAACATAATATAATTAAAATGAATACAACAATTGTGTATTCTGTAAATATTGAAACATGAAAATGTATGCAACAATTGATTATGTTGTTCTGTGAACAATGAAACATGTAATGTATCATAATGTGTATAGCAACTGGTTGCACTCCACACTTTGATAGACGAGCCAAAATAGTCATAGTAGTCTCTTAGGACAGACACCTAGCGGTGTCTACAATAAATTAAGGTATCACATTTGTATTATGCAATTAAGCACTTGAGGACAGTGTTGCCATGTTCGGTACGGTGGATAGAACATAGGATGACATTAAAATTACAGAGAAGTAAACAACAGTTTGAATACGACGTCAGCGCTCACACGAGGATGCGCTGCATGCCAATACTTCAAGCAGCCATTTTGGATGCCCAAGCTTGCCCGCTAGGTCTCCATGTTGACCACACAGCATTAGTGACATAGGTAAGAATGAAAGAAGGATACATCAAGTGATCCTACTTTAGACACTAAAATTAGGCAGCAAGTGAATATCTAACATTGGAGATCCATAAACCCACAGTTATGGAATAGGGCATCAAGCTAATACTTGACACTTTGGCCTTTTGGATCCAGTCAGAACAGAACTAGACACACTTGTCTAAGCGCATCCCTGTGGATAGTATTCCATGGGAAACTGATACGCTGAGGTAAGCAGCTCGGATTTCTCAATTCACTAGAAATGAACGAGCGTTAATCCGCACGTCTAGTATCACTTAGTTATTTTGATTTTCTTTCAATTCTAGAAGATGTTAAGGACCAAAGGGTGTTTCACAACCTAGTCCCCAGGGATCCTATACTCCTGTGGCCAGGGAAAGGCCATCAATTTGGATCCCGACCCTGGGGGTGGACGAGCGAGTGAGGATCATCTGCTTTGGGGGTCCTCGGGGAGTGTGGGAGAAGCACCTGATGAGAGAATTGGTATCCCCCTTTTTCCACAACCCATATAACCCCTATCCCTGCTGATTTTACTTATATTTACTACTGAGCCGAGGAAGATGAGGAATGAGGTTAGACAGATTACCTCTTCTGACTTGCAGTGGCTCCGTCTCTGTAATGAGGCACGGCAGAGTCAGTCACGTAATCCTAACTATATGCACCTGCCACTTATTAATACTCCCTGTCAGGTGTATACAAGGTGGCATGCAAAGGCACACTCTGAGCGAGGCTGCGTACGAGAAGGAACAGCTCTTTTGGGGCTAATGTGAACCAGGCTATGGAAGTCGGAAGGCCAAGGGTATGCTCTGCAGTTCCGAAGATCGAGGGAGCATCAGGCGAGAATCCCACACTCTCGGGATGCCGTAAGCGTTTCAAGACTGAAACCGAGTGAGCGGAAGAAAGAAGCCTTTAAGGTACTTGAAAGTGGCCAGTAACCCTCCCGGGTGAACGACAGAGTTGGGGAGGAGCAGAGGAGGCATTGAAAACGGCATTGACTGCTGCATGAAGAGTGTTGATGAAAGGAGACTGATTAACATAACCAGTGAGTTATCGAAGGCAACAAAAGCAAAAGTGTTAAAAGCAAAATTAACTGTAACTGTAACTCAAAAGTTGAAGGTTGACCTGTGCCGATAAAACGCATAGTGCAAAGGACAATTGCTGAATTGTAAAAGGAATAGATGCAAAGTAACAGAGTAGTCCTGCAAGGTGAAATCACACCGCTGAATGTCTGTGAAATGTTCTGAGTTGTTTTGTAAACAAAGTAATTGCGAACCAGAAAAAAAGTTGAATGAGTGAAAAGAAAAGTATGTGTACTCTGAATATGCCAAGAGGGCCAACTATATGAGCAATGGAAGAGGCCAAGAAGGCAATCTTAAGAGAATAAGAATCTACAAGTTCCAAGAGGGATTGGTGTAATAAGAAGAGGAAGATTGTGGAGTGTAGAATTATTGAAAGAGAGGTTGAAGTGGTCATGCAGAGGTCTAGGTATAATCCTTGCAGTTTTGAAAGTCTTCAACAGTGAAAGGACAGCTGATACAAAACATGGGGAAGGGAAACCCCACGAAGAGAAAGACAGGCCTGAGCCCAGCAGAGAGAAACCCGTGCAGAACTTTGTGATAAAATGAAAAAGTGATTAGACAGCCTTGTGTCCGGCAGAGGGAAGCCTGCACAGAACTGTGAGAAATTGGGAATGTGAATGTGAAAAGTGAGGCAGGCTCGTCCCCAGCAGAGGGAAGTCTGTGTTGAATTGTGGGA
The DNA here is from genome assembly GCF_040938575.1 of Ambystoma mexicanum. Taxonomy (NCBI): domain Eukaryota; kingdom Metazoa; phylum Chordata; class Amphibia; order Caudata; family Ambystomatidae; genus Ambystoma; species Ambystoma mexicanum. Next base: position 1,461,238,930 of record NC_090924.1, on the reverse strand, counting down.
AAGTAAAAGTCAAAAGTTGAACTGTATATTGTGACAAGGCGGACAAAGCCTAAGGAAGGGATTGAACTACCAGAAGTTTGACGGCCAAGTCTGAAATGTTAAATTGTACCAGTAAGATAAAGTGTGCAAGACTGAAAGAACTGTGCCATCCACCTATCCTTTTTAGGAAACTCTCTGGGCCTGGTGGTGCTGAACGTGGGGAAGGGAGCTGTTATTTAAGCCATTCTGCAATTTCTTTTGAGACACTATTTTCCATTTGTATTCCCTTAACACATGTGTCAGTTTGAGAAGGGGGGCAAGGTTAGTCGCTACTTGTTCTCATCTTTGCGCTTTTGTACAGACACCCTTCATGGGAATGCTTCCCTCATCTGTAAATGTGTTATGTAAGTCATTTCTCATCAGAATGGACATCCATGTTCTTCAAACAAATACAAATAAAATACCTTGGTGAGGGAAGTCGCTCTCTCCGCCAGTCACCTCTAGATGAGAAGAGATCTCCACAGCTTAAAGGCCTTTGGACTGTAGTTTGGAGGGGGCCCATGGCCAGCTCTTGGTATTTTAATAATGGGGTGATCATGGCATGCTGCAGTTTGGGGAGAAATTCCTCATGACTAAGAGCTGCATTAATACAATGATTTATGGTTGAGGTGATGGAAGAGAGGTGTGCATTCACCACCCGTACATTGAAAGTATCAGAGCTGGTGATAGGTATTTGGAGAAATAGATCGCCATAATAACATCAGGTTTTGACACCAGGGCAAACTCAGAGAGTATAGGCAGCAGTGTCATGGTATCTCTAGACTCCTCTCTCTGCTCTGAACAAGCTGAGCAATACCTGAGCAGGCACTGTCCCAGTTATTTTTGGAGGGATCATCTTCTCTGATGTTGAGCCCAGCTAAGATGCAGGAGTGGTTGGATACTGGTGGGGTGCGCAGTGCTAGTTCCTTGAGCCTTGCAGGAAACGCTGATTTTCTTTTGGTCAGGAGGCTAATAGATGCTTGCAAAAAGAGTGTGTGGCTTGGTAGGCACTTGGCATGATATGCTCAACAGATTCAGAGGTGAGTCCAGTGAACTGTTTAGAGAAGATCCTGCCCAATAAGTGGGACAAAATGGTGTGCCATAAATGTATTGGGCGGGCAAACAACCCTCGCCCCCTAAAATTGCACCCATGGCACAAACTCCAAGCTGCTCAAGTGACAGTAGGTACTCTTGACTATCATTGCACTTTCATGGCCTTCCTCTCTTGTATTGTATTGTATTGTTTATTTATATAGTGACTGCACACAATCAAGTGTTTCAAAGTGCTCAAGGAGGGTGGGAACATGGGGAAAAACAAACAGTTGCTCGGAGTCCTTGAGTTTCTGAGACGATAATAGTCTGTACAGACAGAGTAAGTGCGTAAACAAATACATTTAACAGTTTGGGAGCTAACAAATAGGCCTGACGGCGATTCTGCAGTTTTAACAGTGCATGTTAGGGTGAAAGACAGGGAGAACAGACAGACAATCATCAGGCGCGGCGTGTATGGATCGTGCAAGTGCACAGAGGGTCAAAGGGAGGGTGAGTATCAAGTGCACCCGGTCGCTTGAGACTTGTGTAAGTGCAGAAAGAGCTACTCTCATGGATTAGTTTCTCAAGTGTGTTGAATATGGGAGGGGTGTAGGGCCCTGGGGCAAGTGTGAGAGATGACTGGCAGGGGTGTCGGGGACCAGTGACACTCTGAGGTACACCCGGCAGCTTGTCAGCATGCTGTGCGGAAGAGGAGGGAGAGAGGGGAAACAATAGAGAACTGTGTTAGCATGGTAGAGGGAGAGAGAAGGAAGAGGAGAGGGATAGAGACGGCAAGAGAGTTACAAAGGTTGCAGAAAGGACCTGAGGAGTCAGGAGAGTCCAGATGGATGTTAAGATCACCCAACAGGAGGAGTTGAGAGGAGGAGGGGAGTAGGGAGGAAACCAGGTCAGTCCATTCAGAGAGGAAGAGAGTGGACTGATCTGGTGGTCGATAGAAGGTGGACATAATGAGAGAAGATTTAGGGGAGAGCCTGTATTTAAGTGGGATGCAGGTTCTTGTGTATCGCTGATGCACTCCATGCTCTGTATAACCAGTAGAGATACTTAAGCAACCAAACACACATTTCTGGCCATGCAAACCTGGCTGAATCTGTGGTCTGTGTATGTCCTTAGTTCTCAGTGGTTCCATAACTGGTATTGTACCATAAGGTGTTCAAGGCTATTCTTTTGTTGCCACTCAGGGATCACATAATCATAGGGCCAGAGGTATTAGGGTCTTCCCTGAAAGCCATGCCTTTAGAATTTGCTCACCTATGAATGCAACATGTGTTCATATGTGCAGTAAAACTTATTTTCTTTTAAGACACTCGTGGGCTTTCTGAATGCCTAACTGAAATACAAATAATAAAATGAAAGCATCCTTATATCTTTACATCACTGCCACCCCTATGTGTCGTCCAGTCACTGCTGCTTCCCGGCCTTTAGGTTAGCACTCCCCTGATAAGCAGCAGAGTTCCTGAAAGCATCACTGCCACCCCTATGTGTCCTCCAGTCACGGCTGCTTCACGGCCTTTAGATTAGCACTCCCCTGATAAGCAGCAGAGTGCCTGAAAACACCACTGCCACCCCTATGTGTCACGCACCCACGGCTGCTTCCCCGACTTTAGGTTAGCACTCCCCTGACAAGCAGCAGAGTGCCTGAAAGCATCACCACCACCCCTGTGTGTCATCCAGTCAGTGCTGCTTCCCGGCCTTTAGGTTAGCACTCCCGTGACAAGCAGCAGAGTGCCTGAAAGCATCACTGCTACCCCTATGTGTCATCCAGTCACTCCTGCTTCACAGACCTTTAGGTTAGCACTCCCCTGACAAGGAGCAGAGTGCCTGAAAGCACCACTGCCACCCCTATGTGTCATCCAGTTACTGGTGCATCCCGGCCTTTATGTTAGCACTCCCCTGACAAGCAGCAGAGTGCCTGAAATCATCAGCACCACCCCTATGTGTCATCCAGTCACTTCTGCTTTGCAGCCCTTAGGTTAGCACTACCATGACAAGCAGCAGAGTGCCAGAAAACATCAGCACCACCCCTATGTGTCATCCAGTCATTGCTGCTTCATGGCCTTTAGCTTAGCACTCCCCTGACAAGCAGCAGAGTGCCTGAAAGCATCACTGCCACCCCTATGTGTCATCCAGTCACTTCTGCTTCCCGGCCTTTAGGTTAGCACTCCCCTGACAAGCAGCGGAGTGCCTGAAAGCATCACTGCCAGCCCTACGTGTCATCAAGTCACTGCTGCTTCCGGGCCCTTAGGTTAGCACTTCCCTGACAAGCAGCAGAGTGCCTGAAAGCATCACTGCCAGCCCTACATGCCATCAAGTCACTGCTGCTACCGGGCCTTTAGCTTAGCACTCCCTGACAAGCAGCAGAGTGCCAGAAAACATCAGCACCACCCCTATGTGTCATCCAGTCATTGCTGCTTCATGGCCTTTAGCTTAGCACTCCCCTGACAAGCAGCAGAGTTCCTGAAAGCATCACTGCCAGCCCTACGTGTCATCAAGTCACTGCTGCTTCCGGGCCCTTAGGTTAGCACTCCCCTGACAAGCAGCAGAGTGCCTCAAAGCATCACTGCCAGCCCTACGTGTCATCCAGTCACTGCTGCTTCCTGGCCTTTGTTATGATGATAGGTTATTTATAACGCGCTTAATACCCAGAGGTTTCTAAGCGCGGACGCGGGGATCGAACACATGTTGCTCCACGCCGTCTTGCTTCCAAGGCAAGCACGTTGCTGTTGAGCTATCCTCCCGAGTGCAAATTTAGCTTAGCACTCCCCAGACAAGCAGCAGAGTGCCTGAAAGCATCACTGCCACCCATATGTGTCATCCCGTCACTGCCGGGCCCCGGCACTATTAGGTACCGGCGCTCCCCACAGCACTGATGACCCAGGTAAGCGGGGATTTGAGACGAGTAAGAGGCGAGTCATGTCTTCAGTAAAGTAATATGATAAGTATATTATGTGCCCGCCTACACCTGTCTCCCAATAAGGTGCATGGTAGACCACCCGCTACACCTTTACCCCACAATTACCACCTTAGGAGAACCCCAGGGTTCCTTACCTTTCCCCACATTGACCACCTTTGGAGTACCCCAGGACTCAATCCTTTACCTCACAATGTCCACATTTGGAGTAGCCTAGGGCTCAATCCCTTTACCCCAAACAGACCTAATTTGGTGTACCCCAACCCGTTGCCCACAATGGCCACATGTCTTTCTCCCAGCCGCAGTGAAGAAGGCCTCTTTACTGGATGGAATGGGTCTTCCATTCAAATAAATATTGATGGCAGTAACCTTCAGCCCAAGATTACAATATTTCAAGTCATTCATCACTATAAATATACCCTGACCACCAATAAATATATAACCTCATTGACCCCATTCATAGAACCTGTGCAGTCCTGCAAGTGGACCAGCCTTATACACACACATATGGAATTGCTAGGGTGAGCCCAGACTACACCATTCTCTTGAACAACCCTTTCTAAAGTCCAATGCTAATATCAGCTCCTGAGGTAATGGATGCACCTAAGCTACCTCGTCCAGGTCCCAGTCTCATCAAGTCTGGACAGGGGAACGCCACTGCTCTCTGCTCCCCCCTCCTCATGCCCACATCACCCCATGTATGTGCTGCCTGCCTTAGCACACGCCTAAACATGTTACACAGGTTGTGAATCTGTCTCTTAGCCTGGGGACTGTGCTGCATGGCCGAAAATCTCCCTTATAACTCCTCTACTAAAGAAACCCTTGCTTGATCCTGCTGTGCTAGGCAATTATCGACAAATAGCCGCCCTTCAAAGGATGGCCAAGATCCTTGAGAAGGTTGTGACACAACAATTAACAAACTTCATTGAGAGCACCCACATTTTAGACCCCTTTCAGTCTGGCCTCCATCACTGGCATAGAGACCTCTTTGGTCTCTGCTTGGGATGAGCTTTGTCACCACTCTGGTCTGGGGCATTTGTCCTTGTTGGTCATGTTAGCTTTGTCTGCTGTGTTCCACCAGCTTCAGAGTCTCTTCTTTTATAAGCTCTGTGAGGAACCAGGAATGAGACAAGGACACAGAGGACTCATGGTGATTGGCATACACTTTTATTAAATAATAAAGGGTTGGAAAAAGTCTCACTATCCCTAATCTAGGACGTATTTCCCTACCTCAACCAAAAACTAACATTGCCTATGTCCCCTGGGCTCCCAGGGTCTGGACAGACAGACTTACCCAGGAGGAGGAGCCAGCCCCAGAGGTGTCCTGGACCTGGTGTCATCCATGGCCTATGTCCCCTGGGCTCCCAGGGTCTGGACAGACAGACCTACCCAGGAGGATGAGCTGGCCCCAGAGGTGTCCTAGACCTGGTGTCATCCTTGGCCTATGTCCCATGGGCTCCCAGGGTCTGGACAGACAGACTTACCCAGGAGGATGAGCTGGCCCCAGAGGTGCCCTGGACCTGGTGTCATCCATAGTCTATATACCCTGGGCTCCCAGGGTCTGGACAGACAGACTTACCCAGGAGGATGAGCTGCCCCCAGAGGTGTCCTGGACCTGGTGTCATCCTTGGCCTATGTCCCCTGGGCTCCCGTGGTCTGGACAGACAGACTTACCCAGGAGGATGAGCTGGCCCAGAGGTGTCCTGGACCTGGTGTCATCCATGGCCTATGTCCCCTGGGCTCCCAGGGTCTGGACAGACAGACTTACCCAGGAGGAGGAGCGGACCCCAGAGGTTGACGATGCTGCTCCGCTCCATTCTCTCTGCACGAGTGGTCCTATTGCAGGAGCAGGCTCACAACCCCAGTCTAGCCACAAGCACATGAAGTGACACCACCAGGCCCAGGAAGGAAGTTCTTTGTGGTGTTTGCCATCCTGTGTACTGTTCTTTCTCACCAGCGCTTAACTCTTTCACAGCATTTCTATTCTTCCCTAATTGATAACATGAAACTTTTTATACAGAGCTTCCAGTTCCTCTACTACCGAGTGCAGTCCTTTCACATTACCCACTGTTTGAAGGTAAAGCCTTACTAAAATAAATAATATAAAAATGATATTCTATGCAGCGCTTTATTTCAGATTTTCTTTGCGTCTAAGCACTGTAATAATAGATGCAATCATATCATTGTGCACAATGTATTGATCTCTGCTGGAGGAAGGGCTGAATAGTCATGATCTGATTACTTATTTGCAATTTTCATTACTCTTAGTCCTACTTATCCTCATCACAGTACTTATTCATGAAAACAATGCACCTTCTGACAAAACCCTTTCCCAAAAATGTGTATTTTGTTCTTTATAGCTCCTTCCCATCACAACTGGGCTATAAAGCACCTAACCTGCCACACAATGCTCCTGTCTATACCAAAGGAACTGGGACAATCTTGCCACCGGCAGGGGAGAGAAGTGTGTCAGTAATGTGACGAGGAGAGTAGGACTAGGAGTAATGAAAATTACCAGTAAGCAATCCAAGTATTACTTCCAGGTCCCGCTTAGTCGTCACGATACATACTCATGAACTATGCAAATAATCCAAACCTCAGATATGCGCATACTTGCACCAAAATTGAACTACACCTCTATGCTGTTAGAGGAACGTCTATACCAATGAAGAGTCACAAGCAACCTCAACACACCCAAAAAGGAGAGGAAGGGGAGTGTGGAGGACATTTGTTCACTGAGATCACCTGGAGGTGTGAAAAAAGCCTGCCACTATGGATAGACATGGTTCTGATGCTTGTGAATCTGCTTAGAATCACATGCTGTGGATATAGTCCGACATCTAGTGGTAATAGCAGTGTATTGAATTTTTTTTTCGAAGATCGAAAAGGGACATCGACCTGGGCATGACTGTAACACTGTCCCTACTGTGAGGTGTAGTGTACCCATAATCCCTCACGCGTTGATGTCCCCCAGATTGTCTTTTTCCAACATGCTGGTCGGCAGCACTATACGAAGCATGCTTCGATACGTACATGCTTCCATACCTATAAGAACCGGCGTGCGGACCCTCTGTGGCAAAGCCCTTGCAGGACAAGGCCACGGTGTAGAGCAACGCAGGTGTGCAGGAAATGCTGCCTGACTATACGTAGCACACTTTGCTATGTCCATGCTTCCGTACCTATAAGAACCGAGGTACGGACCCTCTGCGGCAAAGCCCTCGCAGGACAAGGCCGCGGTGTTGAGCGACGCAGGTGCGCAAGAGACACTGCCTGATTATATTTAGCACGCTTAGCTATGTACACACTTCCGTGCATATTAGAACTGCGGTACAGACCCTCTGTGGCAAAGCCCTCACAGGACAAGGCTGCAGTGTTGATCGATGCAGGAGTGCAGGAGACGCTGCCCGCCTAAGCATAGCAAGCTTTGCTACATCCACGCTTCCGTGCCTATTAGAACCAAGGTATGGACCCCCTCTGCGACAAAGCCCTTGCAGGACAAGGCCGTGGTGGTAAGCGGCGCAGGTGCGCAGGAGATGCTGCCTGACTATATGTTGCATGCTTCGCTACATCCATGTCTGTGCCAATTAGAAATGAGGTAACGACCCTTTGCAGCAAAGCCCTCGCAGGACAAGGCCGCAGTGTTGAGCGACCCAGGTGCACAGGAGATGCTTCCCGACTATAAGTAGTATACTTCGCTACGTCCATACTTCCGGGCCTATTAGAACTGAGGTACGAACGCTCTGCAGTGAAGCCCTCGCGGGACAAAGCTGCAGTGTTGAGCAACGCAGATGTTTGCCGGCGATGGGGTTGCGGCTCAGATAGTGAGTTGTACAACCTCACCTTCCTGTCTGCGGCCTAGGTAAAATAGTGCGGGGAGAGTTAGCTTGCTACACTCCTCGCAACCCACACCTGACCTGGTTCCCCTTCTCACTCTTGCAGACATGTTTTTTTCTTCCTCAACCTGCCCTTGCACCCCCCTGTTACTTGCACTCTCTTGCACCACAGGTACTTGTGCACTACTTCACATATAAGGGCGTGTGTGCTCCCTCGCAGCTCTAGGCTGTGCGCTCCCTTGCATCTTAGGCCGCGTGTGCTCCTTCACAACTTTAGGCTGCATGTGCCCCATCGTTGTCATGGCCACAGGGCAAGGACCACAAGCTCCATCACATCAAGGGTCCAGTTCACACTTTTATTCTGGAGCACGTGCTATTTCATCCCCTCCAGGGCCTCCGTGTGCATCCAGATCGGGCGTGGCCATAGGAATACATTGGGCTGCACGTGCAGCATCTTCTGGGAGTGGCAGGGTGAGGCCACAAGGCAGAGCAAAGGGGTGTGGCTGGGACCAGACTATTTAAGCCTGCCCCGCCCGCATGCAAGCGATTCGCGTTAGTCTGCATATAGCAGCATAACGCTCACCGCTGCCTGAAGCGCATCTTACCTGATTCCAGCAATTCCATCACCTGAAGCACATCTTACCTGATTCCAGCAATTCCATCGCCTGAAGCGCATTTTACCTGATTCCAGCAATAACCATCGACTGCAGCGCATCTTACCTGAATCCAACAGCAACTGCAGTCGGAGAGCATCCTTACCTGATTTCAACACCCACCACAGTCGGAGTGCATCCTTACCTGATCCCGGCTTCCAGCACTTACTCGGGAGTCCATATTTGGCCAGCTTCCTTGCGGATCCAGGCATCCATCACCCACCGGAAGAACTTCGGATAGCAGCAGTCCCATCTGATTTCGCCAGGCCATCACTGCAAGAGAAAAGGATAAACAAGGTTAGAAAGAACATAAAGACACTATGTAAGGTCGCACGCAACACAATCCTCGCGCTTGACCTTAGAACCAAACTTACCACCTATTGGGACATCGTAAACTCCCCCGTCCTCCATTGGGGGTCGCTTCTTGCATCGTATTTCCGCTGGGCCACACATCACCTATTGGGGAGAAGGAAAGACATTACAAGGGATACGGACAATAATCACAGAAAAAAGACATTACAAAAGAATACGGACAATAATCATTGTCGAAGGACACTTACCTTTGAAGTGGTTCAGCGACAGCCGGTCTGGGCTGCCACAAACATGGACCAGTGAAGAAACTAGGTCTATCTAAGGCGCCCCTACAGTGAGAAGCAGGACGGAGAGCTCACCATCATAAACAGGTGAGACTATATGGGTAGGCGCATGCTCACCACATTCTGGGAAGAAGGGTTTCGAGGGAGACCACAGCCGTATCACAGCATTCTCACGGCCCCTCGTATTCTCACAGGAATAACCAGCACAGTCCACAACACAGGAGCAGGGGAAGAAGCCTGACCCAGGGGAGCCAGTTCCAGAGAGGGCTACAACCGTGCCCCAATGTCCCCGCAGAGACCAGGTGAGTGTAACGGAACGTGAAGCCTCTCCAAATCTCTGCCTGGGCATTATGGAAACCTCGGAAACTGACCAGTTGGCCCAACTACTGGGGGAACTACGGGCCTAAGTTCATGCCTCCAATCAAGAAACCAATGCCTCAAGAAAGGACCTTATTGTAACCCGAGAACAAACTGATGACTTGGCAAGACAGATGCTTCAGACCCACGCAGGTCAGGTTCCATTACCAGGGATTGCACAGCCTCCTATACCACAGCCATTGCCACCAGTTCAAGTGGTACTCCCAGGTGCAGTGCCACTGGTCCCACACAAAAGCTTTACCGGCGATCCCAATGAGTATGCTATATTCATGAACCAATGTCGCCTTCACTTTCTGTGCCGGCCTGGGGCTTTTTCAAACGATAACGCAAGAGTTGCCTTTGTTCTTTTATATTTCGGAGGCACCGCAGCGAACTGGTCAGTACCATTAGTAAACCAGGATAATCCTCTACTCCGAAACTTTGGGGAATTCCAAAGGGAGATGGAAAAATTGTGTGCTAGACACACCCAAGGACAGGCCCTGGATAATGAACTATTGTCACTCAGGCAGGGAAACCAAGATCTGTTGACGTATATCGCTACCTTTAATCATCTCATAGCACAGACAAATTGGCCAGAAGAGAAGAGGACCACACTCTTTTATCAGGCATTGCATGGGGAAATAAAGGATGTTCTAGCCCAAGTGGTTAACCATCCTGAAGGTGCAGCTTGACCACAGGTTGCAGAATCGAAAAATGGATCACACAAGATCTGAAGGGAGGTCGGTCTATATGCGACCCCGGGACAATCAAATCAAAACCCACAAACCAACCAAGCCTATGCAGATCAGGGGATTACAGGCTCCTATCTACAAGGCGGAGAGAGAAAAGAGAGACAACTAAAACTCTGTTTATACTGCGGAAGAGCAGGACATTTCCTCCGGGAATGCCCGGTAAAACCCCCTAAGAGGACAGTTGGTGCAACGGACAACGGCAACGAAGAAAAGGAACAAAACCTGGAAAACTCCAACGCCCGACAAGTGTAGGGGTCCACTTGTCGAGCGTAAAGAAGGAATCTATACAGACCTCACATCTGGTCATCCCGGCACTTTTGGTCAACCGCCAACAACCGTCAAAGGTACATGCCTTGGAGGCATATATTCATATCGGAGCGGTGGGAAATTATATTGATCAAGATCTGGCTGCACAAATAGGCCTTCCTCTCGGTTCCATGTAATAATGTCGCCATAAAAATGTTCCCATGCAAAAATATCGCCGAACAATGGCTGTTTTTTGTGGCGACATTATTGCATGGAACATGCGGGGGACACCCCCGCAACCCCCAAACTTAGTTTTTCTTTCTTTTTTTTTTTTGGCCCCTATCCCCATATATATGGTCACCCAAATAATATTGCCACAATTTTTTCCCGGCGATATTATTTACGGTGACCATATATATGGGGATATTATTACCTGATACCTTCCTCTCCAGCAAAGGCTAAAATCGGAAAATGTCACAGCAGTGGATGGTTCTCAGTTGTCATCCGGCCCAGTCACACAACATACCGAAAAAGTCATGCTGATGTGTCAGGATGGTCATCGGGAAGACATCTCTTTCGATCTTATTGGAGCTCCTCAGTTCCAGATGATCTTAGGAATGCCTTGGCTGAAAACCCACAACCCTAGGATCGACTGGCGAACACGAGTGCTGACCTTTCCTCAAGAATGCGCTAACATCTGCTACCACAAAAGCATGAAGAGCCAGGCAGTCAAGATGAAATCTATCCTGGGGCTCTCTGGTTCCCTACCCCCTGAATATCTGGATTACCAGGATGTGTTCCGAAAGGAGCAAGCAGACACCCTGCCTCCACACATACCTTACGACTGCCAGATAGATCTGGTGTCCAGAGCACACATCCCCTGCAGTCAAATTTACGCTCTAAAAGAGCAAGAAAACCAGCATCTGAAGTCTTACCTGTCTTACCTGGATCAGTACCTAGCTAACGGCTTCATCCGCCTGTCTATGTCCCCTGCCTCCTCGGCTCTCTTTTTCGTACCAAAGAAAGAGGGCGAGTTAAGAACTTGTATAGATTATAGAGCGCTGAACCAAATCTCAGTAAAGAACAGATACCCCCTGCCGCTCATCCCAGAACTTTTAGATCAGGTGTAGAATGCTCAAATCTACACAAAACTGGACCTACAAGGAGGCTATCACCTTGTGAGAGTTAAAAAGGGAGACGAGTGGAAGACGGCATTCCAAACCAAATATGGACTTCTCGAGTATCAGGTCATGCCCTTTGGATTATGTAATGTCCCAGCGGCGTTCCAATTCTTTATGAACGATTTGCTTCATGAATTATTGGACGTTTGCGCACTTGTCTACATCGATGACATTCTTATTTACTCAACGACCAAGGAGGATCATGTTGGCCATGTAAGAGCAGTTCTGGAAAAGCTTTGTCAGCACCGGCTGTTTGCCAAATTGGAAAAATGTTTCTTCCATGTCACAGAAGTTGAATTTTTGGGCTTCATGCTTACACCACGAGGAGGACACATGGACACACGCAAGGTGGATGCTATCCTTCAATGGCCATCACCAACATCCATAAAAGGAGTACATAGTGTGCTCGGATTTGCCAATTTTTATCGTTGGTTTATTCCAAGGATTTCACAAATAGTTCATCCAATTACCTCCCTACTGAGAAAAAATAAGAAATATTTCTGGTCCCCGAAGCAGAAAACGCCTTCTAGGAACTGAAACTTGCTTTCACCTCAGCACCAGTTCTTCTGCACCCTTGACCCGACCTGCCATATGTGGTCGAAACAGACGCCTCCAGCATAACCATGGGAGCAGTATTATCACAAAAAGACCCGGACACGCAGCAATTACATCCCATAGCATTTTGATCCCGTAAGGTTTCCGTGCCAGAATTGAACTATGCAATCACTGACAAGGAACTGCTAGCAATCAAAGGAGCCTTCACAACATGGAGGCACTATCTTCTGGGAGCAAGACACACGGTCACGGTTATCACAGATCACTGTAATCTGCAATACTTGAAGACTGCCAGGGCACAATCTTTACGCCAGCTTCGCTGGGCTCTCTTCTTTGCAGAATACGATTTTGTCATCACTTACAGACCTGGAGTACGCAATGAGAAAGCAGACACCCTATCACACATGGGTGAGGACAAAGAAGCTTTCACCACATCTGAGCCTGTGTCCATCATTCCCGAAGAACGGATCCAAAACCAAATCGCCGCAACCGCCTGTTTGGATGACTTGAAAACCAATCTCCGATCTCAGATGAACCAAACAGCACAACAGGAGTGGCTAGCAAGGGGAGACCAATACACCATCAAAAATGATCTACCCTATTTTCAAGGGAGACTATATATTCAGGACAAGAAATTACAAGACCAGATAATAGCAAACTACTATGAATCATTAGTGGAAGGACACCCAGGGATTGCCAAGACTCGGGCTAAAATTCAAAAGGCAGCCTGTCTTGTCTCCCCCCGCGTGCTGCCTCTCAACATATTTCTTATAATTGAAATTGCAGAGTCTTTCCCAATGTTCTGCATATTTTTGCTGTAGTTGGAGTACCAGCTCTGTGTCTACATCACCGCTCTTCAATGCTATTTCTGGCTCAGTTTCCACCCTCTGCAGGTCAGCCAAGACCCCACCTTGTAACCCTCTTGACTTAGCAATGGCCGCCCCCCGCATCACCACCTTAAAAGCTTCCCATAATGTGCCCGCAGAATCAACACTCCCAGTATTCTCTTCAAAGAAGTTAGTAATCTCTTCCCTTATATCTTCTCTAAAGACTGGATCTTTGAGCGCCTCCGCTCGGAGGCGCCATGTAGGGATCTTCGCCCTCGGGGGGCAATATTGCCATCCGAGGATCAGGGGCGAATGATCCGAGAGGACCCTGGTCTTATATTCGATTTGAGTGATCTCAGACATCACATCTGCTGTAGCAAAGACGTAATCGAGCCTAGTATGCAGTTGGTGCGGGGCTGAATAGTGCGAATATTGCCTCTCAGTGGGGTGTTTCATCATCCACGCATCTGTGAAGCCAAAATCAGTTAACAGCATCTGCAACGCTCTCGCCGCTGGGCCAGGCTTACCCGCCCTGCCATCGGATCTGTCCACCACAGGATCCAACACACAATTAAAGTCCCCACCCCAGATCAATGCGCTCCCTATACACGTACTAAGATTGGTACACAAGGCTCTGAAATATGCTGCTGTGTTTTGGTTGGGGGCATACGTGTTTACTATGCATACCTCCCTGTTCTCCACCAGCCCTCGCAATATAGACATCCTTCCATCAGTTTCAACTACCTCTTGTATCGATTTGAACGGGACATGCGGTGCCACCCAGATTAACACCCCCCCGGGCATATGCAGAGTATGGCGAGCCCACTACGGTCCCTCTCCACTTTCTCTTAACCAGGTCCAACTTCTCTCGAGTCAAGTATGTCTCCTGTAGTAGTGCGATATCTATTTTCTGCCTTTTCAGGTACATCATGATTTTGTTTCTTTTCAGATAGCTGTTAAGGCCCCGGACGTTCCATGTTATTATCCTGAGGTCCCTCATAGGTCATTAATAAGCACCCTCCCGATCCTCCGCCGATTACGCCCCTTCATGCACCGCAGGTACACCATGCTGATTCTTCCAAATAGGCTCAAAACAAAACTTAAACTCCCCATAACCACACACACACTCAACTTCCCATCCCCCCACCTGGTTCCCACCCACCCCTCCGCCAACAATACCCTCCCCAACTGTTGCCCAGCTCCATTCCTGGATCTCAGGCACCCTCACATCTAGCCCTGCCTAGCACAAGCTTCTACTCAGGGCTCAGTAGGGTTAAGCCGCCCTAATGGCCGCTGAAACTAGTAATCTATTGGGGTAGGTCGTCCACGTTCTGTTGCTCCTTTCAAAAAACATTACGTATACAGTTGCCAAACCGTTACCAGTTACAGTTACACTCACTATATTCCAGTCCAAATCGAGCACCAGGCTCAGATTGCGTACAAAGTTCAGTTAGTTACAGTTTCTCTGTACCATCAGGGTCTTCCTCCTTACGAAATATTCATTCGGTATGATCCTGCCGGTCACAATCCACTTCTTGTTCCGGGCAGCCCTGCAGGTCCAGCCATGTGACAACATCCTCACGGGTATCAGAAAATAGCGCTTTGTTCTTGTGTAGCACTTTCAATCGTGCCGGATACAACAGCATATATTTGACTCCCGCCGCCCTCAGCCTTCTTTTGACGGCGACGTAACTATACCTCTGCCTTTGCACCAGTATCGTATAGTCCGGGTATGCTGTGATGTTGGTGGATGCTCTCTCTATCATGCCGCCCTTCCGAAAATATTCGAGGATCTTTTCTCTATCCCTGTAATGCAGGATCCTCGCTATGATCGGACTTGGTGGGGCCCCCGGCCGGGGTTTCCTCATTAGGGCGCGGTGCGCCCTCTCCACCGTAAATCCCTGCGAAAGATTCCCGGCTCCAATCCCTTGTAGGATCATGTTTTCGACATAATTTGTGGGGTCTTGGCCTTCTTCTCCCTCTGGAAGGCCTACCACGCGAATGTTGTTCCTCCTCGCTCTTCCTTCCGCCTCTTCCACACGATTTTCCAGGCTGGCGACCTGTTGTTTTAAGACATGAATCTCCTTCGCATTGCTCGTGCTAACATCGGTATTAATCTTCACCCCACTTTCCAGACCGCTGGTCCTTTCTGCAAGTGCTCTAACATCTTGACGCAGCAGGGTGAGTTCTGTACCTACAGCATTGATCTTATTCTCTAGAGCTGTGCGCAGGTCCGCCATTGCCAAGTCCCATTTTGCACTCAGGCCCGTTATAGCCTCCAGGATCCGGTGCTTGTCCCCTTCGGGGGCGTCTTCCGCAGGGGTCACGACCAGCTCTGCACCGATGTTGAGGGGGTCCGTCGCGTTTTCGTGAAAGTCTCCATCGTGGGTTGCTTAGTCTTGGTTCTCAACCCTTTCGCCGACATGGCGCTGCCCTCCACTCTTGTACGCCTCCGCCTTAGTGCAGCTATTGCACTGTCCTCGGTCCGACAAAGGTCTGGCTCCCAAGTCTCCTAACTCACATTCGAGATGGCACTTCGAATTGTCTTACGAATGGGCTATGGCCTCACACTCCCTATTCAAGTTCCGTAGGCCTCGTCGCCCAAGCATCCAATGTTATCTCCTCCTGCGGTCCGCTTGCCGAGGCTCCATTAGCGCATGCCAGGCCGGGCGCTCTCATGGTGTTAATTCGAACACTCCGACATATCTCCCTGTCGTACTATTCCTCCAGGCAATTTACCGCAGCCGTGTCCCGCAGTTCCGGGGAATCAGTGTCGTTTCTCCACGGAGGCCTCTCTTTTGTTAGCTGCCATCTTGGTGCCGAAGCGGCCGCACAGTTGCGCCAACAAAAATGTGTCTATTTCACGATTCCAGGGACTATGGACTTCTCCAGCGAACTTCACTTGGCGTGTGGCTTCCGATACCTGATCCCCAAAGTTCTAGGTGCTCGTTACAGTTTCAACGGGTAACTTTGGCAAAAATAGAGTTGGATCATCAGGAGCTCCTCACGCAGCACGTTCTATTCCATGGCCAGTTGGCCACCCTAGGAGGCAGGGTTATGGTTTGGTCGGTCAATATGTAGCCAATGTTAGTAACTCTTCAGACTCTATTTTGCTTTTCACTCTCCCTGACGAGATGTGTAAGTGAGTTTTTGTTCTTCGGTGAGAGTGGTATGGATCCAGGATCTTCAAATTCTCTGACTTTATCTGACGAAGGGCTGGTATGAATTCAAACAGGGCAAGAATTCCTCTACGATTGAAGATTATATCATCCCTGTTTTCAGCGCATTGTTCAAGTTTTAAAGCCCAGACTGGCTTTTCCCTACTCCTTGTTGACTTGTGGTAGTTCTCAGTTCTAGATTTGTAGTGGATGTAGTGGTCTTTTGGGTTATCCCGAGCCGGTTTTGGTTTTGGGCTTGACTGTTTCTTATCTTTCGGTCTTGGGTCTCTAGCACGAGACCCGCCCCTCTTTGGGTGCGTGCGTTGTGGACGTGGTTCAGGCGTCCCGCATGTCAGAGGTGGCAAGTTTGTCCTGGACGAGAAGGATACTTTCCATGACCTGGAATTGGTTGACGGCTTCCTTTTTGGTGCCTGCTGAGAGATGTTTCTTCGATCCTCCAGTGTACAAAATGGAGGAGAAGATTCTTCTGGGCTGTTATTGGTGGTGTTTCCTCAATTGTGGTTTCATTGTGGACAGCGAGTGCTTCCAGGTTTGGCCTTACTGTTGGGCTTGCAGGGTCGATGCCAAAGTGCTGGCTAATGTTCATCAAATTCTCGTCCGCTAAAAAGTCTTCCGTTGTTTTGGGCGAGTTTTGGTTGCACTTTGGCTTAGCGAGCTGCAAGACAAGGCTTGTGCCTAGTTATGACGCCGTGCTGTCGTTACTTTTTTTTAGAAATGCTTATTTTGTTACCTTCCCGCCTCTGGGGTTTTGGGAACTTGGTCTTGATTTTCAGTTTGGGTTTCTTTTGGTCCAGAGAATATCGGATAGGCTCGATCTTTGTCGTCTGCATTTGGTTTTTGTTGAAAAGATCTGAGGGGGATGTCGTCTGTAATGTGGATGACTTCCCATAGTTCGGGCTTGGTGGTTTAGGGCTTAGACACGATAACTGGCTCTGAGGTGGAAGGTGGTGAATTATTTGACAAAGTTGACCGGGAGTTTGATTCTGTCCCAACAGAGTCTAAGGGGGTCATTCTGAGTTTGGAGGTAGCCATGGTTCTATTAGCACCATGGCTGCCTCCAAACAAGGGTCCGGATAGGCGGAATGGGGACATCCGGGTCATTCCAACCTTGGAGGACCCGGTAAGTCCCCATTCCCAAAACCATTCCCCATTCCCATTTGAGCCCCGATAGGGCTCAATGGGAATGGGGAAGGCGCTAATTACGGGCCCACAAATAGTGGGCCCATAATTAGTGCCCTGATCCCGTAGCGGGACCCTCTAAGGACATCTGGTCTGACCAGAAGTTCTGAGCGGGTCCCGCTAGGGGACCTTGTAATAGGGCGGTAGGGGTTTAATGGCACCAGCATCCTTACTGGTGCCGTTAAGCCCCTACTGCCCAACTTGGAATGACCCCATAATTCTTGAGCGTATTGGTGTGTGTAAGCCGATTGGGTATCACAGTTGGTGTTGGACTTCTTTAGGCGTTCATCTATTGCAGGGATGTAGCCTTCTATGAAGATTAATTTTGTGTGCATCAGCGTTTGTATGGTTGTGTGGTCTTTTAGATTGTCATTTATTGATTCATAAAGCTTTGTGAACGGAACCAGGGCAATTGTTACTGCTGACATGATGGATAGAATGTCCAACTTTTTTTTGGGGGGTGAGTCAATTGGAGTTCCAATTTGTTGTATGTCGTTTTTGGACGATGGGGTTTTTACATGGCTTTCATGGAGCAGCCTTCGGGCTAGAGGTCCATTTGAAAGGTCTGCAGAGCCCCGCCTGTCCCTGTCCGAACTTTGCTTTCTGTGTGAGTTTTTTCTAGTGACTCCGGCATGAGAGTGACTTCTTGGGGGTCATTTTTCGGGGGAGTTTGGCATGATGTCTTGGGTGTTTTCCTGGTACGTCTGCGCGGTTATGATCTGTTTGTCTATGGCCTTTTCTTGCGGTCGAGGTGATGGTGAAGGTGGTGGTTGGTCAAGATTTACCCACGCCTCCCGTTTTTCTTGTGGCTTGACAACAGGTGTTGGCGTTTTCTCCCCGATTTGTGGTCCGCGCCAGGGTGGCTTTGTTTGGGGATGTTGTTCCTCCCCTTGGATTGGACAATATTGGATTTTAGTCTTTGGAGTTGGCGTGGCCCATGTGGCCAGAGCCGATGTGTTCCCACCAGTTTGTGGCAGGGGAGGAGGATTTTTGTCGTTGGTCGTTCGCTCTTGTATCAGCAAGTCGGCTGTTAGCAAGTCTTGATGTTCCTTGCAAAGAGTGTGTTCTTTGGGTGACGGTTCGGGGGTGGAGTTCATTTTTCTCGACTTTTGGGGAGGTTGGCAAATCATGACTGCTTCCAGAATTTTTGCATCTGTAAGATCTTCTTGCAGGCCCGCAGCCTGAGGTGCAAACGCGTTGAAGAAGTCAGTTACTAAACTTGCCGCTGATGGTTTGTTGGATTCCGGTTTCCAGGTTTTTTTTGTTTGTTTCACCCCTAGTTTTTGGATGTTGTGGTCGTCAGGGTAGTAGTCACTTTTTTTTGCTGATTTAATTTGGTTTTCCCTTTCAGCTTAGATTGTCGTTTTTTTCCTTTTTCAGGTGAAGTCGTCTGGCTCCAGTGGTGCTTTTTAGTTGGCAGATTTCAAACACCTAGGGCTTCCTCTGGGGGAAATGTTCTATTAGGTCTTGGCTATTTGAAGCAAAGGATTGCTGCAAATTTGAGTCTGTTTGGAGCCTTAAAGGAGCCCCAACTGGAGCTAATAGGCTTTTTTGGGTCAGACCCGAATGGACCTGGACAGAGATTTGTATCCGATTGTGAGGGTTACTCGAACCCGAGTCAATTGGATAGGTCATGGTTTTAGGAGTTGCCTCGGTAAGTTTTCCCTCATTGGTGCTGACTTTTTGTAGTACTAGAGCAGGCAATTGCAGTGGAGCCGAAGGGGAGAAGACAGAGGGCGTGATTTCTTTCCAAAGTCCTTGCTCCGCCCTCTGTTCGCCTGAGGGGGGAGCCTCGCTGGTTTCAATTGATCCCGTCACCGCATCCTGTAGCTTTGCTCCAGCCTCCTGGCTACCCAGATCCGCCCCTCTCCTCTCCCGGTCCTCGTTCCTCCCTCCGGAGGAAACCAGGAACCGAGGCGGGGGGGCAGATGTCGACGGGTTAAGGTGTGGGGGCGGAGTAGGAGATGAGGATTTCCCCGGCACGGGTACGTTTTCTCCAGCTCCCTCAGGGGCCGCTATCCTCGGCTCCTTCCAGTCGGAAGTCCTTAGAGTTCGCAGGGAATCGCAATCCTCGGGGCCCGAGAAAGATTTTGTTTCGTGGGTGGTGACCCGCTCTTCACCTCTTTGTCGCTGTTTTCATGGGGACTTTGAAGGAGGGCGATTTTTGGACTGCTGTTTGTTGTGTTGTACACGAGGACATGCACTTTGGAGCAAGCGGCCTTCGCCCTTGCACAGGTTTTCATATTCATTTTCAGAGTCGGCGAGGTCTGGGGAGTCTGCAGTCATGGCAGCCATGGCTGCCAAGACTGCAAGACTGCCACTCTCCGCCACGCCGTGTCCGCTCCACAGAGAATGGAGGGTTTATGAAGGGGTTGAGGTGAGGTGATGGTGAAGACACGCCTCCTCTTCCAAGCAGTAAACAGTAGAAACAGACTTCAGGTTAGGCAGCAAGACTGCCACTCTCCGCCTACCACATGTCCAAGGTAGACCACTTTGCTCTGACCAATTTGACATTTGCTTGCCTTTATGGTCAGATGGGCCTGCTCAAGAGCCTGCAAAACATATTCTAGGTGGTCAATATGTTCTTTCTATGTAGGGCTGAATACTGCAATGTCATCCAAGTATGCCATGCAGAAGTCCTCCATCCCATTCAGAACTTGATTAACCATCCTTTGAAATGTTGCAGGTGCATTCTTTAGTCCAAAAGGCATAACCTTAAATTGGTAGAGGCCTGCTGGGGTAGGAAATGCAGTTTTATCCTTGGCATGGTCTGTTAGGGCTATTTGCCAATAGCCTGAGGTTTGGTGAAATGTACTGAGGTACTTGGCTGAACCAAGTCTATCCACCAGCTCATCTGTCCTTGGCAAAGGATGGGCATCAGTCTTTGTTACTGCATTTAGAGCTCTATAGTCCACACAGAATCTCAACTCCTTGGATCCTGCCTTTGGTACTAGAACAACTGGACTAGACCATGGACTTGTAGAGGGCTCTATTACCCCGAGATCAAGCATCTTGTTGACCTCTCTTTTGATGTGGTATCTTACATGTTCTGACATTCTGTAACCCCTGCTTTGGACAGGTAGACAGTCACCAGTGAGAATAGCATGCTGGCCCCAAGGGGTCAAGCCTGATGATAGTGAGAACAGGGAGGCAAACTGATTCAACAGAACTTTGCACTCCTCCTGCTGTTCAGAAGTCAGCTGAGAAGAGAGATTAACTCCTTCTATGTTTTCATCTAAAGGTTAGCCTCTGAGGAGGTCAGGTAGAGGTTCACTCTCCTCTTCCTCTTCAGCTGAAGCTAGAAGCAAAGCTCCTACTTCTGATCTCGAGACTTACACCTTTAAATGATTGGTGCGATAGACTCTGGGAGCCTCCTTACGTCTGCCTAAGTCCACCAGATAGTTCATCTCTCCAGGTTTTTCCACAACCTTGAAGGGTCCTATCCACTTGTCTTGCAAGACCCTCTGCCTTGTTGGCACCATAACTAATACAAGCTGGTCTTGAGCGAACTCAACCATGCTGGCCTTCTGGTCATGCCAATGTTTGACCAGGGCCTGACCTGCTTTTAAGTTACTACTTGCTTCTGCCATCATGTGTGACATTCTCCTCTGCAGACCTATCACATAGTCAGTCGCTCTGACTGGCTAGGGGGAAGGAGCACTC
This sequence comes from Ambystoma mexicanum, assembly GCF_040938575.1. Classification (NCBI taxonomy): domain Eukaryota; kingdom Metazoa; phylum Chordata; class Amphibia; order Caudata; family Ambystomatidae; genus Ambystoma; species Ambystoma mexicanum. The sequence continues at coordinate 1,461,217,927 of NC_090924.1, read as the reverse complement.
TCCAACCCCTCCTTGATCAGGGCCAATGGACCTCTGACGGGATGGCCATAGAGACGTTCGAAGGGACTGTAACCAACTCCCTCCTGAGGGAAATCCCTATATGCAAAGAGCAGGCATGGCAGTAGAAGGTCCCACCTTTTCTTAAGGGATTCTTCTAAGGCACCTATCATGCTATTCATAGTACGATTAAACCTCTCTACCAGTCCATTTGTCTGTGGATGGTAGGCTGTAGAGAACTTGTAAGTGACACCACAGTTTTTCCACATGGCTTGCATGTAGTGGGTCATAAAATTGGATCCCCTGTCGGATATCACTTCCTTAGGAAACCATACCCTGGTAAAAAATACCAAGTAGAGCCTTAGCCACAGCCTGAGCCGTAACAGTTCTCATAGGTATAGCTTCTAGGTATCTTGTAGCATGGTCTACTACAACCAGGATAAACCTCTTCCCTGAATATGTGGAAGGGTCAAGGGGACCAACAATGTCAATGCCCACCCTCTCAAAAGGAACTCCCACCACTGGGAGAGGCACCAGAGATGCCACATTCTTGGCTCCACTCTTGCCAGAGGTTTGGCAAGTGTGACAGCTCCTACAGAATTTGTCTACTTCTGAACCCATCTTAGGCCAGTAGAAGTTAAGGGAGAGCCTTTCCTTGGACTTCTTGAAACTCAAGTGAGTTTCTCTCATGGGCCAACTGTAGGAACTGGAGTCTGTTGGCAAGGGGCACTACAAGTCGTTTGCAGTCCCCAGGGTAGACTCAGTCGGTTCACTGTAGAAGAGGCCATCTTTCCAGCTTACCTGTGCTTCCCAACTTCTTGCCCATCAAGTTGGTTAACAGCCTGTTGTCGAAGACCTTCAAGGGTAGGACACTCTCTCTGTCCTTTGCTAAAGTCTGCCCTGTTGGGTCCACCTTCTACCAGTAAAGACTGCAGCTCAGGATGGTCAACAGGGTCAAGATCTCCAACTAAGACAGTGGGCCTCATTACAGGTCGGGCGGTCCGGAAATAACAGTGGCGGTAAACCCGCCGCCACTGTTAATTCCGGACCACCCGATCCTGACTCCTGCAGGTGGGAGGTGATGTTCCCGCCAGGTCTGACCTGGCGGGTTTAACACCGCCCACCTGCAGGTGGACGTGGAAACACCAGCACCATCACGAGATGGTGCCAGTGTTTCCACTTCCCCATTCCCATTGAGTCCTATGGGACTCAATGGGAATGGGGATTTACCGAATTCCGCCTCCGGAATTCCCGGGACACCAGGGCTGTAATGCCCTGGTAATTCCGGGAGTCACAGAGGCGGAATGGTAATACGAGTCCGGCGGTAACCAGGTGGTTTTACCGCCTCGGTTACCGCCGGACTCGTAATGAGGCCCAGTGTCTTCCTCCCGATCTCACTCTTCAGCTGCTGGTTCAACAACACAAGGTTGCACCTCACACTCTGCCTCAGCAGGTGGAGGGATCACAGGTGTGATCTTGGACAATCTCAGTGATGTCCTTGTTGGTAGCACAGGGGTGCTGTCTGTCTTTTTCCTGGAGGACTTGGGTTTCCCCTTTGCCTCTGTTTTCTTTAAAATGGCAGTAAGCAACTCCTGTGGAGTGGGAGTGATAGTTTCCTCTATCAACTCCTTTGGGGAGCCTCTCAAAGTTCTCTCCTTTGCAGACCTAGTGAGCTCCTGTTTCCTTTAAGTGGGAGGCCTGCGGGTGCTTGGCACAACTCCAAGAGTTTTCAGGTCATTCCCCAACAGGACTCTCCCAGGCACTTCACTCTGCACAGTAACAGGTATTTTGACAATCATATCATTTCACTGGATGAGAGTTGGTAACTCGGGAAGCATTTGCACAGGGCCTCCAGCTAACTTGGTGAGGTGTTTGGGTGCCCAAGCAACATCCTCCACCTTGAAAAATTATTCAATCACCACAGTTATGCTGGCTCCAGTGTCTCTGATAGCAGGGGTTTCCTGACCATTCACAAGAACCATATCTTTATAATACTCTTTAGTATTATCTGGGATTGAGTTATAGACATCTAAGTTCTGTTGTTTCACAAGCCCAGGGACACTAAAGAAACACTAGCTGAGACTCTCATGGGTTCATCAGCCAGTAGGTGAAAGTTTCCACTTGCCATAGGTACTTCTTCCTCTGGGGAGAGGGCTAAAGAGACAGTGTGGAGCCCTGAAGGTTTACCCTTACATCTGGGATCACCTTTCACATGGTCAGTTGACCCACAAACATAACATTTCCCAAATGTTTTGATGAATGGGGGTTTGTTTTGACCTCCATCTGGTTTGAGTCCAGATGGTGCAATAGCCTAATTTGGTTTCCCTTGTGGCTTACACTTATTCTGTTGTTTGTAGCCCTCTTTTGGATTGGAGGTATTAGAATTCTCTTTGTTATCTTTCTTTGGCTGTTTCCCCTCATCCTTCTTCTGGGTATCCCCAGAATCCGTGTGAGTAGCCCTGTTGGCAACCCACAAGTCTATCACCTTAGAAGCAGCCAAGTGCTGTCTGAGCTCAGGAGAGCAGACATCAAAAATAGACTCCAACATTACAAGATTTCTCATGCCTTCATAAGTGTTTACTCTGTAACCCTTAATCCAACCATCTAAGTTTTTCAAACATTCACAGACCCAGGTAGCCCAAGGGGTACCAACATGCTTTTTGAGGGTTCTAAACCTCTTAAGGTACTGTGAAGGGGTCTTCCCAAATCTAACATTGCAAAAACAAAGAGGTGATGGCCGGAAGGTTTAGAGTAAATCTTAATCTCTGGCACTGCTCTGGGCAACCCTACAGACCATCGTTCTTCACCTGGCAAGCCATTACAGAAGGAGAAAGACTATATGCAAATGAGGCTTAGCCCCACCCCAAAAGGGGCAGTCCAGCCCGAACTGCTAGGTCACATCCCTTCTGCACGAGACCACAAGCACCCCCAAACATGTTTTGTCCTTGTTGGGGTTCATCAGTGAGGAGTAGCTTGGGTCTCTAGGCCCAGCAGGCATGGGACCCACGTCTGGGCATACCCGTCCCACTCGGGGTGACAAATGGTTGATGTGACAGTGGATGCTAGAATCTGTGGTCCGAGAGAGAGAGTGAGGGGGCAAAGAAAGATATTATACGGTGAGATTGGGACAGAGAGAAAGGAGGGAAAGAGAGAGTGAACATGAGAGTGAAAGAGCAAGGGGAAAGGTGTAGAGGGGAGGTTGGAGAATAGGAGAGAGCAGCAGGAGAGAAGAGAAAGAAGGGAGCAGAGTTGGAAAGATGAGAGGGGCAGAGAGGTGGAGCAAGAAAAGAGTAATAGGAGAGAGAGAGGAAAGACAGGAAGGGGAGTAGGTGAGAGAGAGAGAGAGAGAGAGAGAGAGAGAGAGAGAGAGAGAGAGCAGAGTGGAGAGTGGGATTGACCATCATAAGAGACAGAGAAGCGGAGGGAGTAGTAGGAGGTAGAGAGAGGGATATGGAAGAGAATATAATTCAGAGGGAGAGAGGGGAGACAGCAGAGGAGAGAACATGAGGGAGTATGCAGGGTAATAAAGAGCGAGGAGCAAGAGGAGAGAGAGAGAGAGAGAGAGAGAGAGAGAGAGAGAGAGAGAGAGAGAGAGAGAGAGAGAGAGAGAGAGAGAAGACACACCTTGAACATTATACTGTTTGGTATCATCAGAGCAGGGATTCCTTAGAAATCTCCCAGTGGTAGTAAGACAGATAATGCTAGAGCTTTTAGACCCTCATTTGAAGTGCAGGATGGAACTACATAGTAGGCGCTATCTACTAGGCTTGTCTTGCAACTGCTGGGCAGTAGGCAAGCCTGCTTACGGTAGAAGGAACGCACAGCGCTTGATGGATAGACCAGGGGCCCGCTTAGACTGGCCTTCATGCACGTCATCGTCAGCCCAAGACCAGGGGCCCGATAGACTGGCCTTCATGCACTTCATCGTCAGCCCAAGACCAGGGGCCCGATAGACTGGCCTTCATGCACTTCATCGTCAGCCCAAGACCTGGGGCAGCGCTTAGACTGGCCTTCATGCACTTCATCGTCAGCCCAAGACCAGGGGCCCCGCTAGACTGGCCTTCATGCACTTCATCGTCAGCCCAAGACCAGGGGCCCACTTAGACTGGCCTTCATGCACTTCATAGTCAGCTCAAGACCAGGGGCCCGATAGACTGGCCTTCATGCACGTCATCGTCAGCCCAAGACCAGGGGCCCGATAGACTGGCCTTCATGCACTTCATCGTCAGCCCAAGACCAGGGGCCCGATAGACTGGCCTTCATGCACGTCATCGTCAGCCCAAGACCAGGGGCACGCTTAGTCTGGCCTTCATGCACTTCATCGTCAGTGCATGAGCAGGGCTCCGCTTAGACTGCACTTCATGGTCAGCCCAAGGCCAGGGGCCCGCTTAGACTGGCCTTCATGCACTTCATGGTCCGCCCAAGGCCAGGGGCCCCGCTTAGACTGACCTTCATACGCTTCATGGCCAGCCCAGTTGTGAAATCTGAAAATAAAATATCTGAACTTCCTAATTACCTCACTGAATCATGACATTCTGGAAGTCACCTGTGGCAGTGTGCACCAGCCCTCGCTGAATAATTGCATTCTGGAAGCCACCTGTGGCAGTGTGCACCAGCCCTCACTGATCCTTATGTTCTTGAAGCCACCTGTGGCTGTGCGCATCAGCCCTCAGCGGATCCTTACGTTCTTGAAGCCACCTGTTTCTGTGCGCACCAGCCCTCACCGAATCCTTAGGTTCTTGAAGCCACCTGTGGCAGTGCTCACCAGCCCTCACCGAATCCTTAGGTTCTTGAAGCCACCTGTGGCAGTGCGCACCAACCCTCATCGGATCCTTACGTTCTTGAAGCCACGTGTGGCAGTGCGCACCAGCCCTCACCGGATCCTTATGTTCTTGAAGCCACCTCTGGTTGTGCTAACCAGCCCTCACCGAATCCTTAGGTTCTTGAAGCCACCTGTGGCAGTGCGCACCAGCCCTCACCGAATCCTTAGGTTCTTGAAGCCACCTGTGGCAGGGCGCACCAGCCCTCACCGGATCCTTACGTTCTTGAAGCCACGTGTGGCAGTGCGCACCAGCCCTCACTGGATCATTACGTTCTTGAAGCCACCTGTGGCTGTGCTCACCAGCCCTCACCGGATCCTTATGTTCTTGAAGCCACCTGTGGCTGTGCGCATCAGCCCTCAGCTGATCCTTACGTTCTTGAAGCCACCTGTGGCAGTGCGCACCAGCCCTCGCTTGATCCTTATGTTCTTGAAGCCACCTGTGGCAGGGCGCACACGCCCTCACCGGATCCTTACGTTCTTGAAGCCACCTGGGCAGTCCTTACATTCTTGAAACCACCTTTGGCAGTGCACACCAGCCCTCACTGGATCATTACGTTCTTGAAGCCACCTGTGGCTGTGCTCACCAGCCCTCACCGGATCCTTATGTTCTTGAAGCCACCTGTGGCTGTGCGCATCAGCCCTCAGCTGATCCTTACGTTCTTGAAGCCACGTGTGTCAGTGCGCACCAGCCCTCACCAGATCCTTACGTTCTTGAAGCCACCTCTGGTTGTGCTCACCAGCCCTCACCGAATCCTTCGGTTCTTGAAGCCACCTGTGGCTGTGCGCATCAGCCCTCAGCGGATCCTTACGTTCTTGAAGCCACCTGTGGCAGTGCGCACCAGCCCTCACCGGATCTTTACGTTCTTGAAGCCACCTGTGGCAGTGCGCACCAACCCTCATCGGATCCTTACGTTCTTGAAGCCACGTGTGGCAGTGCGCACCAGCCCTCACCGGATCCTTACGTTCTTGAAGCCACCTGTGGCAGTGCGCACCACCCCTCACTGGATCATTACGTTCTTGAAGCCACTTGTGGCAGTGCGCACCAGCCCTCACCAGATCCTTACGTTCTTGAAGCCACTTGTGGCAGTGCGCACCAGCCCTCACCAGATCCTTACGTTCTTGAAGCCACCTGTGGCAGTGCGTACCAGCCCTCACCGGATCCTTACGTTCTTGAAGCCACCTGTGGCAGTGCGTACCAGCCCTCACCGGATCCTTACGTTCTTGAAGCCACCTGTGGCAGTGCGCACCAGCCCTCGCTTGATCCTTATGTTCTTGAAGCCACCTGTGGCAGTGCGCACACGCCCTCACCGGATCCTTACGTTCTTGAAGCCACCTGTGGCAGTCCTTACATTCTTGAAACCACCTGTGGCAGTGCACACCAGCCCTCACTGGATCATTACGTTCTTGAAGCCACCTGTGGCTGTGCTCACCAGCCCTCACTGGATCCTTATGTTCTTGAAGCCACCTGTGGCTGTGCGCATCAGCCCTCAGCTGATCCTTACGTTCTTGAAGCCACGTGTGGCAGTGCGCACCAGCCCTCACCAGATCCTTACGTTCTTGAAGCCACCTCTGGTTGTGCTCACCAGCCCTCACCGAATGCTTAGGTTCTTGAAGCCACCTGTGGCTGTTCGCATCAGCCCTCTGCGGATCCTTATGTTCTTGAAGCCACCTGTGGCAGTGCGCACCAGCCCTCACCGGATCCTTACGTCCTTGAAGCCACATGTGGCAGTGCGCACCAACCCTCATCGGATCCTTACATTCTTGAAGCCACGTGTGGCAGTGCGCACCAGCCAGAGATGAGAAGATACATGGGCGTGTGTGCCAAAATCGTGGTTAAGATCTAAACCCCGGCTTCACTATTAAACTATAATGTTTGACCCTGGACAACTCATTCTATCTCACTCTGCCTTACATGGCAATATCGGTTTGCCCACAAAGTGTTTCTTTTTCATGGCATACACTGTTAAAACAATCATGATTAAATACAGTAGTTTTGTTGCCTATGTAAGAATCACAGGGATTATTGATATATTGCCTAACACAAAGGTATTTGTCTCTGGCAATTTATTGCAATGCGATTTCCCATGATGCCCTGGAGTATAAAGGTTGATGCCACTACATGTGAGAACTGGAGGGGGACGCACTTCCTTCCCGCCTGGGAGTCCACAGAGGCTGTAATCTATTGAGGTATTAGAGGTGCCTGAAAGCGCATGGCCTAGTGTCACAGGAAGTCTCTGGTCCCTCCCCGCGGTTTAGAAGGGGGTCCTTCTTGTCAATGCTGCACGGCCTGAGGTAAAGGGGTGACTTCCGCACACATGAAGTTCTGTTGTCTAACCCCTCTGACGATGGTCGTGGTGACATTACTGCGATTGTGAGCGCTCAAGGGCTGAGACTATCCGCGCCTGTGGTCTGGGTGCTGGACCCCCCCACGCAGTGCAGAGCCAGGACTCAGAGCCCTGCACACCACAGTAGACATTACGCATAAACCACAGAGACAGCCACCCTCTGACAGAAGCTGTCTGCTGCCTTTTCTCTCTACCTTGTGACTCATGCATGAGATTAGTCCAGAACATGCCTTCATGTGCGTCACAGACAGAGGTGGGGACATTCTGAAGGGAATTCATATTTTATTTTGGTAAAAATACCAAAACAGCACATACAACACTGTAATAAAACATTATACTCGCATGGGTATGCTAAAAACACGATGAAATAATAAACACATTGCAGCATTCGAAGTTAAACTTTAACAGAGAATATGAAAGTTGCTGTTTTACAAAAACGCTTAATAATCCTATGCCTTACTTCAAACTCGTCATTTTCCATTATAAGTTTAAGATGTCGAGGCGCCGCAAAGCACTGCATAATTACTCGTGATCCTGGTTTTGGCAATAGAGCCTCATCCCTGGTTTGGGCAATACAGCCGTACCCCTGATTTGGGCAATAGAGCTTCACACCTGGTTTGGGCAATACAGCCGCACCCCTGGTTGGGGCAGTAGAGCCGCACCCCTGGTTTGGGCAATAGAGCTGCACCCCTGGTTTGGGCAATACAGCTGCACCCCTGGTTTGGGCAATACAGCCGCATCCCTGGTTTGGGCAATACAGCCGCACCCCTGGTTGGGGCAATAGAGCCGCAAGCCTGGTTTGGGCAATAGAGCTGCACCCTTGGTTTGGGCAATACAGCTGCACCCCTGGTTGGGGCAATACAGCCGCACCCCTGGTTGGGGCAATAGAGCTTCACCCCTGGTTTGGGCAATAGAGCCACACCGCTGGTTGGGTCAAGAGCGTCGCATCCCTGGTTTGGGCAATAGAGCCACACCCCTGGTTGGGGCAATAGAGCCGCATCCCTGGTTTGGGCAATAGAACCACACCGCTGGTTGGGTCAAGAGCGTCGCATCCCTGGTTTGGGCAATAGAGCCGCATCCCTGGTTGGGGCAATAGAGCCGCATCCCTGGTTTGGGCAATAGAGCCACATTCCTGGTTGGGGTACACTTAGGGCATATGAGGAAACTGTGGACTGAATGGACAGAGAGGTTTTTCTTCTTCCAGAAGGGAAGATAGACACTGGCTCTCGAGACTCGGATTGGCTGTCAGAGACTTCCGAGAGCCTCACAGAGCAGTCTTGCATCTGACCCGGAAGTGATCGGGTGATGCGAACGGTTCCCATTTTATTTAGTGAAGTGCCTTCCCGACTGTTCTGAAATATCCCTATGGGATGAATGCAGTCCTCTTTCTATGACCGCACTCAATCACCTGCGCTGGTAATAATAAAGACGATCCCTTGGCCGAAGACAAGGCACGTAGCACGTGCTTGAACCCTGGGATTTTGGTCAGGTTTTCTCTCTGGCATATCTCTCCCACTATGCCTGGCACGCAGCCTCAGGTGTGCATACTGTGGCCAGGCGCCCTCCTGCTTGACAGTGTTACCAAGCTAGCAATACCGGCGGAACCTGATAAGGCATACACCTCCTGCTGTGAATCCGTCAGCAGTGGTGGCCACCCAGACTGCATGCATAGCCACTGGCCACTGTCAGCGACCTAATCCCACTGCAGTGAGTTACCACCAGGGCAATAATGCCTCTTTAAGTAACCACCCTGGTTCTAGTGTTCCTTCCAGGCCACCACACCAGACCTATCGGTTTATCTGTAAAGACTTCTTCCAAATCTGTGAATTGTTTAATTATTTCAATTCTCAGTCCAGGGAGTGAGAAGAAATACGAAGCAGGTGTAGGGGTTGGCACCACTCAACTTTATTCAAACTAACGTTCAATCATGTAATACTTCAAACAATACTCAAAAGAATACTTGGGGTGTAAGCCCTTCAAAGGCACCCCACAAAAAGGTGCTCACGATGCCAAGAAAGAAGATCTGGGGTTATATGTGATCTTACCAACCACAATTACAGAGTGGTAAATTTCATCATAGACAAAAACTCCAATTTCTTTTTGTTTTTTTTAATTTGGGGGCGATCCGCTCAACCCCCACTTTTTAAACCCTTTTAAAGCCACACCAACCCCATCCTGACCCATTTTAACCCGTTACCCCACTCCCCTTTGTATATTTATTTAAACTTTTCAGTGTTTTTCAATGTTATTGACCACTCTGAAATTGACCACTCTGTTCTGTTTCCAATAAAATGACTGGATGCCGACCTGGGCAGAAAGCCCATGGTAAGGACTGCTCTTAACCTGTTAGCACAGTTCCTGTAGATTTGTTGTAACATGTTATGTTCAATAATCATAAAGGTCACACTTTATCTTCAATTAGACAATGGTCTGAACAGTAAAAGTCAACTTTCATTTATTAAAGTGTGCAGGCAGACGCTTTGGCTAGTGCGTTTCGGTCCCCAAGGGTCCTTCTTTAGGGCAAAATCTAGATCATGAAAAACAGAGCAACAAAACAAAAAAACATAAAACAAAAAACAATGAAAAATAAAAGTTTAAAACAAAGAACACAAACAGTAATATATACAGAAAATGAATAATAAATGAAAATGCAACACTCTACTTAGCGTGCAAAATGATTTAATATAACAAAAGTCACCATAAAAACAACTGAAGGAACTGAAAAGAGCAATAGAAGATCAGATCCCAGTGCTATAAATGCAATATTAGCAAAAAGCAGCTCCGTATAATATGGTCTGATAATGGAAGTATCTCCCACAAGTTACACTAATGCGCACATTCAGTATTAAACACCAGTGCTGAAGATAACAGATTGACATAGGAAAACCTCTCCTCCTCACACAGCACAGTACTCCTCTCTCCTCATACAGCACAGTGCTGCCGACATAGGAAAACCTCTCCTCCTCACACAGCACAGTGCTCCTCTCTCCTCACACAGCACAGTACTGCGACATAGGAAAACCTCTCCTCCTCATACAGCGCAGTGCTGCTGACATAGGAAAACCTCTCCTCCTCATACAGCACAGTGCTGCTGACATAGGAAAACCTCTCCTCCTCACACAGCACAGTACTCCTCTCTCCTCATACAGCACAGTACTGCGACATAGGAAAACCTCTCCTCCTCACACAGCACAGTACTCCTCTCTCCTCATACAGCACAGTGCTGCCGACATAGGAAAACCTCTCCTCCTCACACAGCACAGTGCTCCTCTCTCCTCACACAGCACAGTACTGCGACATAGGAAAACCTCTCCTCCTCATACAGCACAGTGCTGCTGACATAGGAAAACCTCTCCTCCTCATACAGCACAGTGCTCCTCTCTCCTCACACAGCACAGTACTGACGACATAGGAAAACCTCTCCTCCTCACACAGCACAGTGCTCCTCTCTCCTCACACAGCACAGTACTGCCAACATAGGAAAACCTCTCCTCCTCACACAGCACAGTGCTCCTCTCTCCTCACACAGCACAGTACTGACGACATAGGAAAACCTCTCCTCCTCACACAGCACATTGCTGCTGACATAGGAAAACCTCTCCTCCTCATACAGCACACTGCTGCTGACATAGGAAAACCTCTCCTCCTCATACAGCACAGTGCTCCTCTCTCCTCACACAGCACAGTGCTGCCGACATAGGAAAACCTCTCCTCCTCACACAGCACAGTGCTCCTCTCTCCTCACACAGCACAGTACTGCCAACATAGGAAAACCTCTCCTCCTCACACAGCACAGTGCTCCTCTCTCCTCACACAGCACAGTACTGACGACATAGGAAAACCTCTCCTCCTCACACAGCACAGTGCTGCTGACATAGGAAAACCTCTCCTCCTCATACAGCACACTGCTGCTGACATAGGAAAACCTCTCCTCCTCATACAGCACAGTGCTCCTCTCTCCTCACACAGCACAGTACTGCCGACATAGGAAAACCTCTCCTCCTCATACAGCACAGTGCTCCTCTCTCCTCACACAGCACAGTACTGCCGACATAGGAAAACCTCTCCTCATATAGCACAGTGCTCCTCTCTCCTCACACAGCACAGTACTGCCGACATAGGAAAACCTCTCCTCCTCACACAGCACAGTGCTCCTCTCTCCTCACCCAGCACAGTACTGCCAACATAGGAAAACCTCTCCTCCTCATACAGCACAGTGCTCCTCTCTCCTCACACAGCACAGTACTGCCGACATAGGAAAACCTCTCCTCCTCATACAGCACAGTGCTCCTCTCTCCTCACACAGCACAGTACTGCCGACATAGGAAAACCTCTCCTCATACAGCACAGTGCTCCTCTCTCCTCACACAGCACAGTACTGCCGACATAGGAAAACCTCTCCTCATACAGCACAGTGCTGCTGACATAGGAAAACCTCTCCTCCTCATACAGCACAGTGCTCCTCTCTCCTCACACAGCACAGTACTGACGACATAGGAAAACCTCTCCTCCTCACACAGCACAGTGCTGCTGACATAGGAAAACCTCTCCTCCTCATACAGCACACTGCGGCTGACATAGGAAAACCTCTCCTCCTCATACAGCACAGTGCTCCTCTCTCCTCACACAGCACAGTACTGCCGACATAGGAAAACCTCTCCTCCTCATACAGCACAGTGCTCCTCTCTCCTCACACAGCACAGTACTGCCGACATAGGAAAACCTCTCCTCATACAGCACAGTGCTCCTCTCTCCTCACACAGCACAGTACTGCCGACATAGGAAAACCTCTCCTCCTCACACAACACAGTGCTCCTCTCTCCTCACCCAGCACAGTACTGCCAACATAGGAAAACCTCTCCTCCTCATACAGCACAGTGCTGCTGACATAGGAAAACCTCTCCTCCTCATACAGCACAGTGCTCCTCTCTCCTCACACAGCACAGTACTGCCGACATAGGAAAACCTCTCCTCCTCATACAGCACAGTGCTCCTCTCTCCTCACACAGCACAGTACTGCCGACATAGGAAAACCTCTCCTCATACAGCACAGTGCTCCTCTCTCCTCACACAGCACAGTACTGCCGACATAGGAAAACCTCTCCTCATACAGCACAGTGCTGCTGACATAGGAAAACCTCTCCTCCTCATACAGCACAGTGCTCCTCTCTCCTCACACAGCACAGTGCTGCCGACATAGGAAAACCTCTCCTCCTCATACAGCACAGTGCTCCTCTCTCTTCACACAGCACAGTGCTGCCGACATAGGAAAACCTCTCCTCCTCATACAGCACAGTGCTCCTCTCTCCTCACACAGCACAGTACTGCGACATAGGAAAACCTCTCCTCCTCCTACAGCACAGTGCACCTCTCTCCTCACACAGCACAGTGCTGCTGACATAGGAAAACCTCTCCTCATACAGCACAGTGCTCCTCTCTCCTCACACAGCACTGTACTGCGACATAGGAAAACCTCTCCTCCTCATACAGCACAGTGCTCCTCTCTCCTCACACAGCACAGTACTGCGACATAGGAAAACCTCTCCTCCTCATACAGCACACTGCTCCTCTCTCCTCACACAGCACAGTACTGCGACATAGGAAATCCTCTCCTCCTCATATAGCACAGACCTGCGATATAGGAAAACCTCTCCTCCTCCTACAGCACAGTGCACCTCTCTCCTCACACAGCACAGTGCTGCTGACATAGGAAAACCTCTCCTCATACAGGACAGTGCATGTATCTCATACAGCTGGCCAAAGGGGGGCTGAGAGAGGAAGGGGGAGAGGAAGATGAGATAGAGGACAGGATGTCCTTGAGTTTTAGTGGAGAAGTGAGAAGCCAGAGCCCTACAGAGAGCCTGGGAGGGAACAGGAGAGGTAGAGACTGCAACAGGAGTGGCCATTTCCTTGCAGATTTTAAAGAGTTTGGCCATGTTGTTACAGGCCGCAGAGAGGCGGGCTTGAATGTGTGCTCTCTTCTTGGATAGGACAGTCTTTATTGCCTTTGGGACAGGCCAGTTTGTCAGAGGATGCGCCCTTAACTCTCAACTTCCTCTCAGCCACCCTGCACTTGCGTTTCAGGAGCGGTACAGGCCTGAGGTACACCCTGCGGAGGTGGTAGAGGGGCCCAAGGGTGTGCATAGGAGGAAGTTGAGGATGCCAGAGAGGTGGCGGAAGGAGTAGCAGGAAAAGGGAGAAAGTTGATAAGATGCGGAAAAACACCTATCAAAAATGAGGAGATTGGGCTGAGAGCCCTGAACCAAGACGGTGGCATTCAGATAGACATTAATGATGGTCTTGGAGGAGTGGAAGGAGGCCACAAGGACCTCCCACCGGGTGCCATCATTAACGGGAGAGCAGAAGAAAGGAGAGAGAACAGAGACCAAATGAAGGGTCCTATAGGCCTGGAGAGGGGATGGAAAGAGGATGTCAGTGAGAGTCTGTCTGAATTGTTTCTAGGGATCATGTTGAGCTCAGGATGCACCACACATGGGGTCTGGGGGGTATGTTTCTTACAGTGGAGCATAGAATTGAGGTGATAAACTCAGGAGTTAAACCCTGCTGTTATGCTCCGAGGAAGATATTTTGCAGGTAGACAGAAGATAAGAGAGTGAAGTACATTTAATTCTCTTTTCCTGCAAAACCACCTAGTTTTACACCTGCATGAGATTTTCTTGCAGGTGTGAAACACATGGATTCCTGTGGATAGCCCCTGCATTTAGCACCTGCAAAGATCCATCTTACAAAATCGAGCAAAACGGAAGTGCCAAGGCATTTTTTTTACAGCTCAAGTTTGCGCTTCTTTTTTGCAGACGTTGAAAGTTGTATGCACAGCATCTAGCAAAACGTAAGTGCTAGTATTGGCGGACCCTACATACAATTAGTAGGTTTCCTTTTAATAAAGCTAGCGCACAGTTACAGTTGTGTGGCAGAAGCATGTCATTTATTTATTTCTCCATTTATATAAGTGGGCAATGCCCCTGGGCATCTAGGCGCTGGCTACAGACACTAGGTGCTGTTGTATTCTGTTAGTTGAACAGGTGAGTCTTTAGAGGTTTTCTGAAGCAGTAGTCAGATGCTTCAGAGCGCAGGTGCTGGGGTAGAATGTTCCAGAGATTAGCAGCCATGACTGGGAAGCTACAGCTCTTTTGCCTCTGAATCTGGGATTGACCAGGCAGTGGCTCTGGGTGGATCTCAGGGGTCTGCATGGCGTGTGAGGAAGGAGTTACTGGGCAAGATAGGGTGGGGCGTTGTAAGACAAACATTTGTGATTGGTCGAGAGGATTTTGAAAGTAATCCTTTCTATGTCTGGGAGCCAGTGGGCTGATTTCCTAGCTTGAGAAATGTGGTCAAACTTGCTTAAGTCATGAGCTGCCCGGAGGGCATTGTTTTGTGTGACCTGGAGCATGTAAAAAGCAGCAGGATCTGACACCCAAATCTGAAGGTGGTAGGACTGCTTCAAAATCAGTAGCCTACTGCCTAAATCAGTAGGGTTGGCAAGTATGCATCAGTCTCCATCTATCCATCACACACTCTCTCAACAGTTTGTCTTTAGCACTTGCTGCCACGGTTTCCATTTCATAGCACTATATACCTGTTGTTACACTTACCTTACTCAGTGGTTTAAGTTGTATCAAGCAATAAGTATTGAAGTCCACGCTGGAATTGCAATATGGGGGTGAGGGTGAGCACATACCCTGGATATCTTGACAGACGTCTGGAAGTCCACCTTCCTAGCAGCATGGCATCACCCAACTAAATTGGCACCGGTCTCTTCCGCTACACTACAGTGAAGTGCCTGTGAAGAAGGTGCTAAATAAGAACATTCTGGAGCGTGGTAATGCTGACAATGTGCTGAACTCTTTTCTTACCTAAAATCACTCCCTCATCTACACTTTTATTTCTCAGGTCTGCAGAAAGTGATTTCCCAGAAGGTGTTCTGCTAGGCTAGGCTAATGTCATTCACAAAAACCTTCAGTCAAGGCTGGGTTATGCAGGTGAAATCCCAGAAGACCCCCACCTCAGCCCAAGATGAATGCAATCTCCCACACAATGACTACTATCAGACTCGGCTGAAGATGTGTGGGGTCCTATGTCATCATGATGGCTGGGGACCCCCTTGTCTAGAGCGGAAACAGTCTGAGGCACTCGTGGGGTGCATACATTATAATGGAGACAAAGATTAGGTTTAAAATCAGGCGATTTATCACGAGGCGGCCAACCAGCAGACAGCTGAAATACTAAATACCCACTGAAAAGTTATGAATCTTTCTTTGTCAGCAGGTGGCCAATGTGAAGGAACTGGCCTTAAAATGCAATGAGGTGACAACCCTTCTATATACCCCTAGGGGAGAGACCGCCGGCATAAGGCGAGCGCTGCAAAGCACACATTTAAAGCCCCAGAACAAACAAAAAATACAGAAAGGAATATATTGCTCTGTTATAAGACTGCTGACTGGAAACATGGGGGCAGTTGCTGGGAGCTGGGGGGGGGGGGCATGAAGCTTGAAGTCCCTTTTTTAAATGAAAAAGTTGGAAGGCCACCACCATCCCTGACTACCATCTCCATAAAGCTCTGAGAAGGCCTCAAGAACTTCCAGGCAGCCAAGTCTAGTGCCTTGCTCCACGAGGAGCCACAGATCAAAACCCAACCTCATTTATGAGGGCTTGCAGGAAGTTCCTCTAGACTTTATTCTCGCTAAAACCAGGCAATTCAGGGGCTAAGGAGTAAATAGCGGGTGTGCTCTCCTGTTTTCTTGGGCATAACACACCTAGGCAGTGTGGGTAGACCTCAAAGCCTGTGCCTAAGGTGCCAGATGGTGTCTTCATGCAGAACTTAATGGATAGTTGCCCTCCTAGGCCAGCATTTAATATTCTCTGGCGCACTCACACTTAGCAGAGGGCTGCTTGCCTCCAGCTGTGGAAGTTGCTACTCTCTGCTTGATATGCTCATCCTATGCCATGTTTCAGTGGCCTTTGCCAAGTGTTGTTTAATACCTATTTTTTCTGTTCACTGACATTGACTACATGCTTTGTTTTTCTTTTGTTGATGACTGCTTTTATTGGGGAAATTGTGTTTATTTAAATTTTAATATTACCAGTGTTTTTACTTGACTTTGGCAGCACGCGTATTTCTAAGCGAGGCCGCCTTCTTTTTTTACTGATTGAATGCGCCATGTCGCGTCCAACCAATTTTATCCATCATGGCATAAATGTGCCGGAGGGACTCATGCCACCTCAAGAGAGGTGAGACTGATCTGCTATAGCAGTGGACTGCCCTTTAAAGCCACCTATTTTCCCTGTATGTAAAACTATTGAATTTGAACTGAAAATTACTGATCTGTTGATGATTGCTTTTGTTGGAGAAATTGTGTTTATTTAAATGTAAATGTGACCTTACTACTAAAAATGAATGATCTGCAGACCAAATACCCAGTGGACACGGCGGTCAGAGTGAACATGATCAGTGAGGAAGGGTACAAGACCATACCAAAAGCACAAAAACGACATCCGCCGGTCGTGGACATATACCCTTATGGCTCGAAGACCCCACTACCACGCAAGCATCATGCAGGTACAAGGCACAAGAAAAAAAGACACCTGTGCACGTATTGGAGGCAGCGTCAGAAAACGGATGCATCCTAAGCTTCAAAGCGGCCATAGACATGGGCCTAATTCATGTCCTTTACACGGTAATGGGACACAAATACATAGATATACTGACAAGATAGACCAGTTATTCCCAGCAATTTTCAGGGGAATAGGGACATTAAAACATTAGCAGATCCAACTGCACATCCACCGCACTGTCAAACCAGTAGCGCAGCACCATAGAGGAATCCTGGTGGTACCCAGTCACTTTACCGAAAACAAAACAGAGTGGTACATAACACTGGAAAACACTGAAAATATGAATTAAACTATATGGGGTAGAGGGGTAAGGAGTTAAAATTAGCCAGGATGGGGTTGGGGTAGCATTATAAGAGAGGAAAAACAAAGGGCATGGGGGGTCCCACCCATGAGTAAAAAAAAAATATATAATCAGTGGTGTTCGGTATTATGGCCGCAATGAAATGTACCACTCTGTAATTTGGGTAAGTAAAATCACATATAACCATCCTGGTGAATATTCAAAGGCAGTTTGAGGAGGAGCTACACAAATTAATGGACCAGGGCATCATCGAGCCAGCATCAGGGCCCATACCATGGGTATCGCCTATTGTGCCAGTACCAAAGAAAGGATCCTACACCATTTGGCTGTGCGTAGACATAAGGAGACCCGACAAAGGCATAAAGAGAGAAGCTCACCAGGCCCCCCGCCTAACAGACATGATGTACCTGTTAAACGGGGCAAAGGCTTTCCCAAAACCGGACTTGAATAAAGGTTACCACCAGCTAGAACTAAGCCCTGAATTGAGATAAATCACCACATTTGTTACGCACCTGGGGCTGCACCGATATATAAAACTCAGCTTCGGTGTGTTGTCAGCAGCAGAAATATTTCAAGCAGAAATAGATAACGCCATTAAGCACATATCTAACTGCCTGAACTATAGTGATGACATCTTGGTGTTTGACACATGCACAGAGAGGCACGATGACACACGGGCAAGGGTATGCATGGCGTTGGAGGTGGACAATCTCACCCTCAACATGGACAAATGCAAAATCCTCAAAAGAACACTGCAGTTCTTTGGACATATATCTTCAGAACAAGGGATGATGCCCGATAAGGTAGCAGCACTGAATGAAACCTCACCACCCACAGATGTCTTGGAATTAAGATAATTCTTAGGGCTTGCCATCTACTCCACAAGGCACATCAAGGACTTTGCAGCCATCAGCAAACCTTTGAGAGCCCTCACAAAACAACACACACCATTTCAGTGGTTGAACCGATGCCAAGGAGCCTTCAATGACATCTGCAGGAGGATCTGGAATGCAGAGGACATGGCCTACTTTGATACCACGAGGGAAACAGAAGATATGGGTGATAATCACGGCTATACTGGCACAGGTAGGAGAAGATGCATCACAAAGACAACACATAGTATCATACGCCGAGCAGGAGCCTGTCAAAAACCGAGCAACCTTATTCCCAAGCTGAAAAGGAGAGCTTGGCTGTGGGCATGTGGTGTGGGCATGTGAGCACTCCCATCTCTTCCTGTAGGGAAAGCCATTTACAATCATTACAGACCACCAGGCACTGCTATTCATATATGGAAACTGTGAAGACATCATGGGTCAGACACAGAAAACAGGTACAAGTTCTCTTTTATAAAGTTGTATTAACTCAAAAGGCAGGGTGGAGTAATGCATAACTTACCCTATGCTAAGGTGGGATTTCTCTACCTAAATAAAATGAATGTTAGTCTGCGTCAGGAAGTCCAAAGTAAAACATCTGTCTGTGTCCAAAACCTATACTTACCCTGACAACTAACTGCATACAATGTGTAGGGATTTCAGCATCAAAATTAATACTGTTCAAAGTAAAGTTCAGAGCTTCTTCTAGCTCTTAGGCTTGTAATCAGCTTCCCTTCCCCAAGTTCAAAGTAGTTCATCAAGCACAGGGGTTCCCTTCCCCAAGAGTTCTAATCTTCCAGCTTTCAAAACAACACTTGCCTTCAAAATCACAAAAAGGTCTTTGCACAACACAAGCTTCTCTATGGGTGTTTTCAGTGGCTTTTCCATTCATGGGCACTCGGTCTAGGCGCAGTTGTCGGACCACACGGTCCACCCATTGCAGGTCACGCAACCGGTACCCCTCCTTGACTGCTTTTCCATTAACACTAGTCCACTGCTTCTTCTCAGCAGTGAGACTTATTCCAGTCACATGTGTGACACTCTCCTGACACTGCATTGTGGCTTGGCTGGCCACCATGCGCTTGTCACACTTTATTATGTTTTCCAATGCTTGTTTCCTTATAACATATAGTTCTTTGCATTTTCTTGGCTTTGGACAACACTGGATTTCTCATATCATGCATACAACTTTTTTTCTGTCTTGGTTTTGCTAGCATTGTTTCAGTTAATGACCACCAGGGAGTAGAACTGCAGAGACTGTGTGAGATAATGGATGGTGTTGACGCCGATCCAAACCCTGCGGAAAAGCTTGCCAGTGGAAGTGAGGCAAAGGCAAATCCCGATGCAGAGGAGACGCAGTCTTCTTTGCTCACAAAGCTGGTGAACACCTCCTTTAAGGAATGTTCTGTGCCATCATGGCTTAATCCAACATGGATTTCACCAATATTAAAAAGAACAATGCTGGATCCAGAAATCATGGTCAACTCTAGACTTTTTTCAAACTCACCCTTCCTGCTAAAAATCTTGGATCGGGTGGCATATATGCAGGTGCAGGAACAAGTTGAAAAATGACAGATCCTAGGCAGTGACAGTCGGGCTTTCGCAGGGCCCATAGTACCAACCTGGTGCTAACTGATCTCAAGGCTAACATGCTGGATCTTCTCTGACAATGGGAAGGCAGATGATTTTCAGGTACACTGAGGGATGCCACAGGGATCCTGTCTCTCCCCTGACCTGTTCAATCTATTCACACTTCCACTGTTTCAACTTCTGGACGCTAATGGGGTTCTGTATACCAACTATGCAGATGATACTCAGTGTCTGATCCCCTGTCAGGAGATTACAGCAGCAGCACTGAGTCCATCAATAGGTTTTACTCCTTGATACAATCCTGGATGCTGGAGAACAATCTTGCGCTAAATGATGCAAAGATGGAAGTAATGATGATAGGGACAGCCTCTCGCCTGCGGAAACTATCCCCAGGTTACAAGGAGATGTTCATCGCAGCATGTACTATATCTCTACTTCAGAAAGTAAAGACATTAGGGATGGTGATGTATCAGGAGCTGAACATGAAGGCCCATGTGAGCTTTCTGGTATCTTCCACCTCCTACTATCTTAAACTACTCATGCAGCTGAGACCATTTTTGTCACAAGATAACTGTGCCACAATTGCAAGGGCCATTATTGGTGCCAAGTTGGATTATAGAGCCAGTTTGCTGCAGGGCATAGGGAAAGGAGAAATGATGTGTCTCCAGGCAATCCAAAATAACACTGTCAGAACAGTAAAAGGGCTGAAGAAGCGCAAACATGTTTCTGATGCTAGGAGAGTTCTCGACTGGCTACCTATAGCAAGTAGAGTGACCTTCAGCCTCTTGTGTGTTAGAAACAAATGTCTATATGGATTAAGGCCAGCCTATCTCTCCAATTGTCTTTCTTGGTTGCCAACAAGGATGACACTAAGATCGAACAATATGGGGCTACTCACCATGCCATTGTCAATTGGTAGGGGTCAACCAGGGGTCGTTTGGCTATGTGGCCCCTAAGAGCTGGAATGCACTGCCTCTCGATTTGAGGTTATGCCAATCTTTCTTTACTTTTAAGAAGGATCTGAAAACCAGGCTGTTTGGAAGAACCCTAGTCTAACTACAGCGCCCCAGCCAGGCTCGGCCTGTGGGCTGTCCGCCCTTTCCTAGGCATAAACCCTGTTTTTACATGTTATGATTATAGGTTGTCCATCCTGTTAGCGCTATTATGCCTCCGGGCCAGCGACATGTGCTTTATAAACATAAATAAATAGAGAGAAACCGGGCTGCAGTAAGCCCACTGCCTGAGACCACAATGCAGCCGGACTCGAGTGCAGCAAAGTTGGACACAACAAGGACACAGTTACTAACAGGATGCACACCGGCTCAATCCACTGAACCGAAGCAAAGCGGAGAAGCACAAGAACACTTCAGAGTACCCGGTAAGCCCACGGAAGAAAAATGGGTGACCGGGTTACCTACAAGTGCATGCAATGTTACAAAGGCTAAGCGGGAGACGCAAAGCAAACCCTTTAGAGAAATTAACGGCTGTGTCAACTGTACGGCGAAAGAGTCGCTTAACCCATAAATAAAAAGGGAAAAGCCCATAAATACGAGTTAACTTGGAGAGGGGGCAGACGCCCAGTGCATGAAAATGAATATTGAAACAAACTTTGTCAAACAAGAATCTGTAAACCTTCATTGGGTTAATGCCATTTTGGGGATGAAAAGAAAAGAAAGCAATTACATGCAAAGCCTGGCAGGAAAAGCTCAGTATTCTTAAAAAAAAAACTGCAAAACAAGCTTTAGAAAGACTGCACAGAAGTCCTGGCAGGGGAGTACACCAGGCAAGGATACATGTTTGAAAGATGGCCTAGAAGGGGAGTATACCAGGAAAGGCCAAAAGTTTGCACGTCAAGCGGAGGTTCTGGCAGGAGAGTATACAAGGCAAAATCAAGCAAATGTAATGAACTTTGAGAAAGAAGTGTATCTCAAGGAAGATCCATGCCCTTGAGATTCTGTGTTGTGAAAGGAGCCAGGCAGGAGAGTACACCAGGTGACCTGCAAGTCTGAGACCCACACATGAAGTGTAATACCATGAGGAAAGCTCAAGGAGGATATATGACCTTGGGGATTGTTGAACTGTTTTGAATGTGGTAAAGAGAAACCTGGGGAAGGAGCCATTGCAGGGAATTGTGCACACAGCAAGAGGAGGGAGCAGCGCTCTTGGGTTATGAGAAAAGTGGTTATTTCTTTTGTCAGAACGTTTGTGGAAAAGAAAAAACCTGTCGACGGGAGCCATTCCCTGAAAGTATAAACACACCAAGAGGAGGGGGTTATGCTCCTGGGTTATATTAAAACTGAATACTCTTTATTGGTAAAGTAGGAACCTGAGGAGGGGAGTAATTCACCGGAACTGTGAGCATTATTCACTTGGAACTTTTTGTTTGATTTATACCTTTTTGATTGGATTTGAAAACTTTGAAAATGAGAGACAATACCCTTTGCAACTTAGAATTCGTTTTAGAGTGTGAGGGCCAGAATAGGATTTCGGACACAGGGCATATTTATTTGCTTAATAAATGTCTTGACAACGGGCAGACGCATTCGTTTTGGTTGAGGTAGAGAAACACCCCCTATATTATGGATAATGAGGCATTTTCCAACCCCTTTTTGTTCCAATACATGTTTACAGCCAAAACAATGAGTCCTCTGTGTCTGCGTCTCATTTCTGGCTCCTCCCAGTAAGCAAAGCTACGAAGCCTACGAATAAGTAAATAATGATCTCACTGCATCGGCAGTAGGCCGCTCCATATTGTAAACAAAAGCAAAGCGCCTTTGCTTAAAATATACAAAACTTTTCTACCTCTTACGGAAAGGTCTCAGCTAATCTGGTAGCATCCTCTCTCTGCACATCACAGTGCTTGTCACTGTGATTTACAAAGAGCAGTGGGCACACTGTTTTATCAACTAACCCTCTAGGCAATGCTAAAAGTAAGCAAAAGCAAGCGTCATCTCCATCTCAAAACATGTTCTTAGTCAGTGCTCCAGATAATATTTTGAAGTGGGAATATTTTACTCCCTATTTTTTAAAGTTGGGAGTACAAATGTAAGTTCAATTCTCAATGGGAGTATTTTATAAGCGAGTAAAAAGATGATTTAACTTGGAAATAGAATTGTTTTGTGATTAACAGTTTCTTTGCACCGTGTTATGCATACACATTAAAAGATACATGTTTACTTCTTCCAATCGCGCAGTAATAATGGCAGTTACTTCCTGTGGTACTACGTGCACTGCTGGACCAAACATATCCATGGAGCTGGGCGAGTGAAAGCAGGGGCACAAGGTCATATGTGTCAGTCTCCCATATTTTGTTGGGAGTATTTTTACTCCCCACTTTTATTTTTTGGGAGTATTTGCCTATTTTTAGAGAGTAAAAGTGGTTGATACACCCCTTATCTGTAGGGCTGTCCTTAGTTATGTCCAGAGAATCCCTTGCAAAGGTTTTCATCGCATGGCCAAGCCACTGAGTCTGGCTTTTCTTGTTAATGGTGAAGATACACAATACTCATATATAATGTTTGCATAATAAGCATTTATATATGCTTCAGGCTATGTAGCACCTTACTCCATACTTCTAAGAGCTATATAAATGAATAGCTAAGGTAGATCGTGCAAGTGCAGGGGGAGAGGGAGAGGATAATTGCAAAGGGGGAGGGAAAAGGGAAGTGCAATCTGGGCAGTATTGCTCTACGTAAATTCAACAGGACAGCGCGGCTCTAAGTAAGTGCAAGGAGGCAGGTGACTGTAGGGTTACAGATAAAGGCCAACGGGTGTGGTAGGCCCGTAGTCAGCGCAGGGGCTACTGGTCGTGGAGGCGCCTGGAGCTCATAGAGATTCTGAGGGTAGCCAGGCAACTTGATAGCACAGTAGACAGGTAGGTCAACAGGGGAGAGAGAGAGAGAAGGCAGAAGCGAAAAGGAAGGTCTTGAGCTGCTTCCAGAACCTAAGGTGGTCATGCTCAAGTCTGAGACAGGCAGGGATGCCACTCCAGAGGGAGGCACCTGCAGAGGAGAGAGATCTACCACCCAGTCTCAGCCTGGGGAAGCGTCTGACCCTCAGAGAGTTGGAGGGGGCTGAGCGAAGGGCTTGAGAAGTAAGGTGTTTAGGAAGAGAGAGTTAGAGGTAGTGCGGGCCCTGGCCTCAGGAAGCCTTGTGCACGATGCAGAGGGTCTTGAACTTGAATCTTGCAGCCACCGGGAGCCAGTGGAGAGGTTTCAGGGCTGGAGAGATACAGTCCCTGGGCTTGAGGCCAAGGATAAGTCTCGCAGTCCTGTTCTGGATTAGTTTTGAGGGCGGTGCATAGAGGAAGGCATATTGAGAAAGAGGCTGTTGCAGTAGTCCAGCCTAGAGAGAACAAGGGCACCGGACACAGTGAGCTTCTAGGGGAAAGTGAGAAAGAGAAGAATGCCTCTGAGGGGGTGCAGTTGGTGGTTGGACTTCTTAGCGAAGTCCGTGATGTGAGGGGAGAATAAGAGAGTGGACTTGAAGATGACACCAAGGTTTTTCGCCTCACATGAAGGCGCAGGTATAGGGCCCCAAGAGGGTGGCCAGAGTGAAAGAGGGAAAATGGGCACAGGGGTCCCAATGAGAAGGATCTCTATCTTACTGGCATAAAGGCAGAGATCGTTGGAGGCGAACCATTCCTGAATTGCAGAGTGACAGTCACAAATGAGCGATAGAGGAGAGGAATGTGAGGGGAGCCTGACGGTGAGCTGTGTGCCATCCTAATAACGTTTAAAATTAGAGGAGAAGGTAGAGATTAGGTGGGCCAGAGGGGCCACGTAGACATTGAAAAGCCAGTGTGAGAGGTTAGAGCCCTGGGGAACACCACATGCGGAGAAAGAGGTGGTGGAAAGAAAGGACCTAAGTTGGGAGGGTCTTTCCAGGTGGAAGGAGGTCAACCACTCCAGGGCCTGATCCGTGATGCCCAGGTTCTCACTGAGAAGCGTGATCATGTAGACATGATTGACCGTGTTGAAAGCAGAGGAAAGATCAAGGAGAATGAGGACAGAAGGAAGGCCCGAGTTGAGAGTAGTGAGCAGATCTTCAGGAGACCAGTTTCCGTGGCACTGGCTGCTCTGAAGCCAGACTGATGGTCATGGAGACAACCAACAGATTCAGTGTGGAGAGTAAGGTGGGAGATGGCCAGCTTTTCCAGGAGTTTGCCCAGGAAGAGAGTGATAGAGGTCGGGCGATAGTCTGCCGGACAGGTAGGGTCAGCGGATGATTTTTTCAGGAGGGGGTCCACAAGAGAGCGCTTTAGGGGGAGGGGAATGTTCCAGTGGCAAAAAAGGGTGATTGCAGAAATCTCCAAAGCTGGGACGAGGGTGATTATGTGGTCCTTGTTGGTTCTGGACAATGGTCGAAGGGAGCAGGAGCGGTCGGGAGCGGTGCTCCTCTACTTTTTTAAATTACCTTTTACAGCTCCTATACTTTTATTTTTAAAAGAACTGCACTGAATGTTTCCTTAAACAGCAGAGTGTTTGGGGGTTTGTATTGTGTGTGGGAGGGGACGTGGTGATGGGGTTTTTGGGGAGTGGGTACAGGCCAGCAGGGAACATAGTTCCACTACTTCCTTTTGTACACTTCGACCACTGAGCAGAGGAGCACCTGCTTGGATGACACTTTCATAGATCGGACTTGTCTAGAAACATCGTCAGGTGTGATCGAGAGAAAGAGGAAAAAGGAGGAGGAGACGGAGAGGCGGCCAGAGGCGTCTGAGAGAGGTAGAGGGAGAGTGAGAGGAGAGAGACGACAGTATGTTCTGAGTTGTAGTGGTGAAGTGAGAAGCCAGAGGTGTGCAGAGGGCCTGGGAGGGAACAGGAGCGGTGGAGACTGCAGTAGGATTGGCCAGCTCCTTGCAGATCTTGAAGAGTTTGGCCATTTTGTTAGGGGCCGCAAAGACACAGGCTTGAATGTACGCTCTCTTCTTGGCTTCTTGGACAGGACAGCGAGTATGTATTGCCGTTGGAGGAGGCGGCAGGCCAGTTTGTCAGAGGATGCGCCCGATGCCCTCCACTTCCTCAGAAAATATTTCACTTTTAAAAGTTTTCGCATTGTAGATGGTATGTTGTTTGTTTCTATGCATCTAGTGCCTTGCTTTAAGGCAGTTTACATGGCTTCTAAGCACTGCAAGCTGAATATGCCATCAGCTAACTAACATTCTACTCAGCCTCCTGAAGTAGTCAAGCGCATCACTCCAGTTCTGTGATCTCGCGTACGACTCGAAGGCGCAGCTTTTTGAACCCCTGCTGCTGTTTGCTTTGCCCCCAGTGGGAGGGTTTGAGCAAGGATTTTGTCAGTATCGCCTATGTGTGTAATGAATAAATTAAACAGAGTAGGTGATATAAGCATCCTTGCTGGTTGGTCAATATTTTCACTTTGGTCTCTCAAGGGGAACATTCGAAAGGCCATCCAGGCCAGCAGCTCGGGAGGCTTTTAGTTTGAGCATAAACTCATATATCATTTAATAGGAATAGGTTATATAAATTGTTAAAAGGCAGGCCTCATCACGGGTTGGGCGGAGCAGTAAAAATGTGGTGGAAACGCTATTACCGCTGCATTACGGCTCCGCCCAATCCTGAGTTTGGGCGGAAAGTTGGAGATTTACCTCCAGCTTTGTGCTGGAGGTAAATTTGGCCACTTTCCACCCATTGTTGGCGCTATGAACCCAACGCTATACGCGTTGATGAAATAGCGCCAAAAATGCCCCTGTTGGGTCCAATGGACCCAATATGAATGGGGACTTACCACACCACCACAACTCAGAATCTGGCACTAATAAAGCCGGACTGAGTTGCGGTAACGCTATTTGCATTTTGCAGCATCCCTGTAGATTTATGGCAGGGATACCGCCCAACTTGTGACGACCCTTGTATTTGTTGTACAGGTTTTTCAAATGAGTGAATTACATTGGGCATAACACTGATGATTAGACTCATTACTAATTATGCTCCTGAAGTCTGCAATGTTCTTAGATGCCAAACAACTGCCTTTTTACAGAATCTCTCTGAATGACCTGATACTTATAAGCTCCCACCCAATTTGTGCTTTGATGTTAATATATTTCTACTCATTCAGCCCTTAAAAAAGGAGATACTCCTTTCAGTGCTTGAGGTCTCGCCTCAATTCCCTTTTCGTTAATCGGAGAACAGTAAAAACATGTTTATCCAAAAAGATTTACGCACCTAGCGTAAACATATAAGTATTAACAACTTTACAGCTAAAACCCATCAGTGTTTAAGAAACATTTTCTGACATAGTTAATATAGTAATAGTATTTTTATTCAGAGTTTTTGCTAAAATTAGCACCAGGGGACCACTGCGGTGGTGATAGTGCGTGGTACAAATGTCCTTTAGCATTAACATTAAAATAACCAAATGATATTTGAATATTTTATTCACTTGTCTTCCAAGAGATCACATTTAAACCTCTACTGAATTCTCAGTAGTTGAGTTCCCACTTGAGGCTAAAGCAGAGTAATCACTCACATTGGATGCAATAACCTCTAAAGAGCGACAATGTTTGAAAATGTAGGTGGATACAAATATATAAATCAATGTTAATCTTATTTGCCCCCACCAACCTTCTTCACCCCGTGTGCGTAAGGGCATACAAGCATATGTTTAAATCCATCCTTGTGGCAAATAGGGAGTCCTCCGCCCTGGGCCTCCTTGCAAATAGAAGGCACATTGTGTTAACAACTGCAGAAGTCATTCAGCTGTACCTGCTCCACAGTGACAATCCTGCAGATCGTTGGGCACTGACTCGAGTCTGGTTTGGTTGCACAAACAAAAAGCTGGTCTCATAATGCGCAACCCACAGCCTGTCCCTGCTGTCAGTGGCCGGTGGAGGACCTTCTACACTTTACAGACCTAAGACGGAAAACACTCCTGCCATTACTCAGGTCCGCTGGCATGTCTCAGGCTAGGCCTGCTTTATGCTATCTGCTCTCAGCTGCACGTTGCCAGTGGCTGGGGGAATGGTGGACTATTTGAGAAGGGCTTGGCATCGGAGAACTAAACCTACCGCCCAAAACCTGACTGAACATTGACATTTTAATGAACTATCTGGACATTTTTCGTGGATAATTGACATACACACATGCACTTTTTAAACCTCGTTTTACATGTAATGTTGGTAAATTTATATCATGGATCTTTTAAAATGTAGAATTGTATTTTGTATTGTCTTATGTATTTTTACTCTGTCTTTGTGGTTTATGGATAATCTGTTTCCGAATAAGCTTATGATTGATTGATTGATTTAGAATTTGCCCCTATCCACGTTTAATTAGGAGGATTATCACCTAAAATGTTCCCATGCATTTGTTGTAGGCAACAAGAATGCAACACATCAGACCAGTTCTTGCCGCTAAAATGGGATTGAGCTTATAAGAAGAAATGTTGTTACGGAAGGCAAAATCAACGGGTAAACATATAAAGTTTGGATCTCTGGCAATAATAATAACGGTGCCGGAAGCGTGACAAATGACCCAACTCTCCAGGATGTTTTCTAGATGTTTAAATAATTGGATCTGATTAATTTCCCGAGGATTCCAATAAATATTAAGAATTAAAGTGGCGTTCCTAGAGGGATATTGTTATGCACACTCTGCACATTTCCCTATGTACCAGGGACTGGCGGCTATAACCCTGTTGGAAGAGGCCCCACGGAACTCGGCAGCATCCAGGACAGCCCGGGATAGGTCATCCACAATGCTGCCAGACGCCTCGATGTGCCGCCATGACAGCAGCCACAACAGAGAAGCTCACTGCATCAAAGCAGTGTCGCCGGTTGCCATGGATGCATGCCACAGTCCAACGGACTTATTGCGACTGCGGCGTTACATGAAAGGACTGTAGGTAAGCGGTAGAATGCGTATTAATGATCTCTGTGATCCTTGTGTCCGGGTCCCTCATTCAGTGGCTGCTCTCTTGGCTCCTGATTTGTATGTCCTGTACGTCCTTTCTTGCCTGTTTGCTGCCTTGTGTCTTGCTATTCTGTGTTCTTGGCTGCCTCCATTCTCTGCCTTTTTTGTGTTCCTGACTGCAATCACAGATGCAGCCTATTCTCTTCTGTGGCAGGTGCTACCCACCTTGCCTAGACTCTGCAACCTGCCTCATCCAGCCAGACACCCTGGACAAGCTGTAGACACTGTTCATCTCCTTCGGGTGCTCCACACTCGAGCATTTCATCTCGCATCCCATTTCATTGCTTGCACTGTCCCTCCACCACGCAAATGCTGAGAGGCACATGCATGGTGCAGGGAATCAGACCCTGACTTACGTTGGCCATGCACACTCACAGGGAGAGACACATGCATGCTGCAGGAAATCAGGCCCTGACTTACCCTGGCCATGCACACTCACAGGGAGAGGCAGGGTTGGGTCCTTTACACCAGCAGTTCAGCTAACCTGGACTCATTCGGAGGAACAGCCAGCCGGACACCATCAACCCTTCCAGGTATTACAGGCTCGTGTGACCTTGAGCTTGACAGATATTTATTCTCATGCTAAAGAATATTAATAGCTTGTATGTCTGGAGTTGAATAAGTCCATTTAAAGGATTGGACTCCAATAATGATTATAGTTGCAACCAAAACACACTGTACAGGCATCTTCTGGCTCTGTTATTAGCAGGGGTCAAATGGACAGTGTAACCGTATAAACAAGGTTTCCCACAAAGTCACATTTCCAGAAGCAATACAATATCACACTTATTACCAGACTTGAATTTGCTAAAAGGGCTTCCCATGTTAATGAATAGATGCATAAAAACCCCTGCAATTCTAGGAAGGGAGTGATTTGACATGTAATTTAAAGACACGTTTTGTGGTTCACCACTACAGAGTTTGAAACTGCCAGGGCTGATGAAAGCCAAGACCCATTTTGTTAATTAATGTGCAGACTGTTATCTTGTTGGCTTATCAAAGTCACCTTTTGTGAGTTTGGTAAATATTCTTTACATTTAATCGAGAGATTGAAATCAGGGGGCAGATTATAGAGGGGTTGCCCTATTTCTAAAAACACTGGGACATATTAGAACACCATTGCTCCATGACAAGTTTAGTTTGGCATGGTATAAGCACCAAGGCAAAATTTACCCCCAAAAAGATATATTTGCAATGCATTATTGCACCAGGTCAAAGGTTGCACTAGTGCTAGAAGATTTCTCTATCAGGTCAATGATTGGGCATCTTCCACACAGGAAAAAGTGTCCATAGAATTAGATTATCTGAGTTCTTTCACAGGATGCGCTTCAGAGTCTGGTTATATCACTCCACAAGCCTGTCGGTCTGCTGGTGGTGCTCTCAGAGTCTTAATCTTCATGATATCCTTCCTTTCACCCATCTGTTTGCATGTGAAACTGATGCATTGGCCAGTGGGAATCCCTGTAGGGAAGCCAACTCAAGTGAAGAATGGGATCAGCACCTTGAAAGTAGCCTCAGCGTTGCTGCTCATCAAGTGGAAAGCCTCCAGATACCTGGTAGCGTAATCCAGTATCACCCGATGTATTTATTCCCTGCTCTGGCGAGCTGGAGTGACCCCACAATGTCCATGCTGATTCTGTAGAATGGAGAGGAGACCTGGGTACATCATATGGAAAGACGTTCTGCCAGATGAGACACACTGCCTTCAGCTGCTAAAACTGGGCTTACACGCCAGGCCCATAAAACCTGCTGAGGGTGTTTGTCTGTATCTTTTCTAGGTCCAGGTGTCCGGCTGTCAGGTTGGAGTGGGCTATCCCCATCTCTGTCTTCCAGAATAGCTTTCTGACTAGGAGCTAGTTATAGTCTGTACATTCCCCCTTAGCATTCTTGTCCACTTGATAAAGCAGTCCCATCCAGTCAATGAAATGGGGTTCTTCAGTGTTCGCTCTAAGCTTTGGATACTAACTTCTTACAAGCTTGTTTAAGAAGAGGATCAATTCTCTGATCTTCTTCAATGTTCACTGATGTGGGACCTGGAGCTCATATTTGTTGGGAGACTTCTCTCTGTGCCTTGGTCATTTCTCCATATCTGGCATTGGCTTGCTGTGTTCCGTCAAGTTCTTCCACAATCTCAGGGACTAAGATCTTCTTGCACTGCAATTGGGCTATAAACTAGCAGGGTTTATTGCCATAGTCGAGATTTCCAAGGTTAAGGCGGACTAACTTAACCACCACTCAGTAGTCCCCATCGATGACTCCAGTTGCTATAAGGGTGTCTCACTTATTAGTCCCCGGGGATCTCTTTCTCATGTGTCCAGGACACAGCCATCGCCTTTGGATACAGATGCTGGTGATGGACCAGTGCGGGACGATCACCTACCTGGGTGAGGGATATTCAGGGAGTGGGGTTGAAGCAACCGATGGTGAGATGCAGTAACCCCCCCTTTCCCATTCCCATACCCCATCCTATTTTATAGGAATCTCCAGCGTTCTAACCCCTCCCTTTTCTGGAGTGTAAGCTCATTGTAGATGGCAAATAGCTCTTTGGATTGTGGGTTAGCTTTCTCAATTCTGGCATTGTATGTGGCCGCTTTGGCTTTAGAGATGGCCTTTTTATATTTTTTAGAGACAGTGAGGTAGGAGTCTCTTGTGGTAGTGGAGGGATTTGTTTGCCAAGAGGTTAGTGCTACTCTTTTGGCGGTTCTGGCAACCTCTACTATAGCTTTAAGAGTGGTGTTGTAAATCTCAACTAGTATTGTAGGGTCATTAGATGTGGGATGGGCCAGTGCCGAGGTTTCCAGGAGTGGGAGTAGTCTGTCTGCGGTGAGTAGTTTTTTTGATCTTGCCATAGTGGCTAGTGTGGGTGGGTTTGGGTTCCCTCCTATTTTTAATGGTATGAAGAAGGGCAGTAGATGGTGGTCAGTCCATGGGCGCGGGGTGTTAGAGCTGATGTCGGCTGCACAGTTGTGGTCCGCAATCCAGTCTAAGATACGAC
Source organism: Ambystoma mexicanum (assembly GCF_040938575.1). Lineage (NCBI taxonomy): Eukaryota > Metazoa > Chordata > Amphibia > Caudata > Ambystomatidae > Ambystoma > Ambystoma mexicanum. Next base: position 1,461,186,439 of record NC_090924.1, on the reverse strand, counting down.
CTTTGGTGTGGGTTGGTTCGTTCACTCATTGGGTCAAGCCTAAATCTTGAAGAGCTTTGGCGAGGGCTTTGCTTTTTTTGTCTTTTGGATCTTTGAAACCCAGGTTGAGGTCCCCTAGGGGTATGGCTCTTGAATTTGTTTTAAGGTTGTCGCCTAAAATGTGAGTGATGTTGGATTGGAAGTCGAGAGTTGGGCCTGGTGGGCGGTAAACAATGTGTATTGTTATGGTTTCATTTGGTGAAGGAGATATTTCTGCTGATAGCGTGTCAAGGTTGTCAGCCTCAGTGGTCTTTAGTTGCCTAGCATTGAGGGTTTCCTTGAGAATAAGCGTGACCCCTCCTCCTTTACTAGATGTTCTGTCTTGGTGCAGGATGATGTAGCCTGGCATTAAGGTTTGGCAGACAGCTGGACCGTAAGCTTCATGTAGCCAGGTCTCGGTGATGGCTAGTATGTCTAGGTCTGAATCTCTGCAGCATGTGCTGGCAGGGAGCGAGCATTGATGAGTCCGCATTGGAACTGTGTTTTCTGGTTGTCCCTTTATTTAGTTGTTGCAGGGATGCTATTAGGAGTGTCGGTTTTGCTATGTATTTTTTGGGGTGGGGGTGGTGGTCGGTGGTGGTGGGTGTTGGGAGTACTTAGCAGGGAGAGTCTTAGTGGAAGCTTAGAGGCAGGCCGAGCGGCAGCCTAGCCTCTGATTTCTCACGTGGAGAGGCATGGTGTGAGTGCTCGTTTGTGTGCTGTTGGGTGGTTTAGGGGGGGATGATGGTGTGGTTAGGCATGGTGGTAAGGCGGGCTATGATAGGACTAAGGTTGGTTCTGTCTATGGATAATGCCGGTAGGAATGGTATGGGTGGTACATTGTAGGAACAAGGGAGTGAGGGTGTTCAAAATCAATTGTAGGCTAGTCCCAAGGCTAAGCACAGGGTTCAGAGTCAGTTTGTAGGCTAGTCCCAAGGTGCAGTAAATCACTGGTAGGCTAGGTACATGGTTCAAAAATCAATTGTAGGCTATTTGCAGTGTGCTATAGAAGCATGGAATAGGAAGGTAGGCAGGGTGCCGGGTATAGCCAGCACTGGGAGATGCAGGGTGTGCTCACATAGTGAGCTCCCTGGACCCTAAGCTGAAGTGATGCAAAGAATATTAACGAGTGGCCTTATTGCAGATCGTTGGGAAGGCTTGGTCTACATGTGTACATATGAGCAGAAGGCATAGTGTCAGTAAACATAATACATGTAGTAGTGCATGGTGGGTCGCGAGAGGCATGTACCCGAATATGCCTGCATTAACGCTTGTGTTTAAGTCAATCGGTTGTCAGAGTAGGCGGAGAGATGCGCATAGTATACTGGCTGTGGTCGTCATTGTAATGTGCATATACAAACAAATAAAGTGTCTTGGGCATTTGTTGTGGAGTACTTACAGCGCTGGTTGGAGGAGCGGGGGGACTCCTCCACTGACCGCGTACATGCACGGACAGGCGCAGACAGGCCCTTTTGATGGCACTTCTGAGTGGCGCTTCCTCCTCCGGCTTCTGCCTCTCGGTTGATGCGGGTTGCTGATAAGCTGCTGAATAGCCAATCCGTGGCTGCGGTTCAGGGGGTTGTGCTCAGCACATGCAGATTGCTAGTCGATGCGACTAGCGTGGCGGCCAAAGACCGCGTTGCGAATAATGGCTGCTTATGTGGGCTGCTTCGATGCCTGGCGACATCCAGAGGCGACCGGGGGCCACAGGGAGGTCGAGGGTGTTTATGAACCCTTATTTCAGGAAAGGTGGTGAAGAATGTAGAGCGGGCAGCATCTGGGGAGCGTTGCTGCTGATAAGGTTCTTACCCTAAATCCCGGAGGCAGTCCTGGAGGCGCAGGCCCAGGCCTTATTGGCAGCCGCAGGCTCTAAGTAGGAGGCAACAGGACTCGGGGCACTCAACATCACAGGGGAAGTTATCAGCCATCGGGCTGGAGGGAAACATGGACCGTGGCACAAGGATGTCTTCCGTGTTTCAGCGAAAGGGCAAGCAGATCGGTGCAGAGCGGCAGCGGGCACGGGGGACACGGCTCACCATAGCCTGGGCGGAGAACACCCTGCATCGGGCAGAGAGGTGGGCGGAGTTCCTCAAGGAAACTCGCAGGGAGTTTGTGAGGAGCAGGAGTGAGTCCCTGCAGGCCCTCGAGGAGGGAGCACAGGCCCGCCTCCGGGATATTGACGCAGAGTTCGATGATGCCCTGGCCGGAACTCTTGGAGGAAGTGGTGAGTCGTAGAACTAGCCCGCTGCCTTTGTAAATAGTTATTTAGCGGTAGGTTTCCTTTCTTTTTGTTATGATTTAGAGTTAATGGACTTTGCTCCACATTTTGTAAATAGTTCAGGCTTATTTATGGTCTATTTATCTTTTTTGGGATCATGGACCCTCGAACACTGTACATAGTTTAAGACATTTGATTTTTTTTGCATTTTTTTCACCATGGTGTAATGGTTATTTTTTCAATTTCTGGTTGCTGTTGGACAACATTCCGTGGATATGGACCACTTTTTGGATATTAGACTTTTTTATCATCCCATTTATTTTGTTTTCCAATTTCATTTTTCATGGTTGTCTTTCAGTTGTTGTGGATTTTACTATTTAATACGTTTATACTACTTATGATCAGAGTGGTGCCTGCTCTCAATGGTTTGGTGCATGTGTCACTCTGCATTGGCCCTGTTACGTGTCCCTGCTGTTGATCAATGTTGGTCATGTGTTTGCAAACAAGCATGTGTAAATTTGTGATGCCCAGGCCATGGGACATGTACTGGGGAGTGGGACCAATGAATGGGTGTTGAGTTGCACAGTTCGGGGTGGCAGCATGTGGTGGCATTTTAGTGGTCATTTGCTACATGATTGCATGTTGGGACAAAGTGTTTGGTCGGGGGACATGACTCGGGGCCTTCCTGCAGGTTGCCATCACTGGTGGGGGGACATGGTCGGGGCCTGCCTGCAAGTTGCCATCAATGGGGGGGACATGGATCGAGGCCTGCCTGCAGGTTGCCGTCACTGGTGGGGGTGGGGGGACATGAGTCGGGCCCTGTCTGCAGGTTGCCGTCACTGGTGGGGGGACATGGTCGGAGCCTGCCTGCAAGTTGCCATCAATGGGGGGGACATGGATTGAGGCCTGCCTGCAGGTTTCGCCACTGGTGGGGGTGGGGGGACATGGGTAAGGGCCTGCCTGTAGGTTGCCATCACTGGGGAGGGGGGACATTGGGAGGACCCTGGGTGTGGGGGGACATGGGTCGGGGCCTGCCTGCAGGTTTCCATCACTGGTGGGGGTAGTGGCACATGAGTCGGGCGTGTCTGCAGTTTGCCGTCACTGGAGGGGGGACATGGGTCAGGGCCTGCCTGCCTGCAGTGTATGGTACCATGTGGGCTGCCTGCAGGGTATGGTCACAGGTGTTGGTGGGTCCCTTGTGGTGTGGCCTGCCTGCAGGGTATGGTCCCATGTGGACTGCCTGTGGGGTATGGTCATGGGTGGGTCCCTTGTGGTGTGTGCTGTCTGCACAGTATGGACATGGGTGATGGGGGGTCCCTTGTGGTGTGGGCTGCCTGTGGGGTGTGGTCACAGGTGTTGGGGGGTCCCTTGTGGTATGGGCTGCCTACAGGGTATGATCATGGGTGATGGGGGTCCCTTGTGATGTGGGCTGCCTGCGGGTAATGGTCACAGGTGTTGGGGTGTCCCTCGTGGTGTGGGCTGCCTGTGGGGTATGGTCACAGGTGTTAGGGGGGTCCCTTGTGGTGTGGGATGCCTGCAGGGTATGGTCCCATGTGGGCTGCCTACGGGGTATGGTCATGGGTGATAGGGGGATCCCTTGTGGTGTGGGCTGGCTGCGGGCTATGGTCATGGGTGATGGGAGGTCCCTTGTGGTGTGGGCTGCTAGCGGGGTATGGTCATGGGTGTTGGGGGGTCCCTCGTGGTGTGAGCTGTGTTAGGCAGAATCACATGCAGTACCCTTTGGGAACACTACATGCAATTAGGACTACAAGTGTAAGCACAATTTCACCTTTGGTACAAGCTTGTACTACACAGTAAAGTGGTAGTGATGGCTGAGCAGCCAGACTTATCTCAAGAGTTTAAGTGAGCAGTAGAACAAGTTACACAAAGGACCAATTAATCCAGTGATTCAAACAAACACTCAAGGTTTCTTGGTAAAAGAATATACATTAATTTACTCAGTCAGTTTGAAAACATTACACTAGCAAGAGCAGCTCAATATCACACACTAATAAACCACAAATACACAACCGGTAAGTAAATGAACAAGTTTAGCTCTCCTAAAGTGGGAGCAAAATGGCACTTCATATACTTTTAAAAGGGGTAAAAAGACAAGGTTATAAGAATCAAAAGCACACATGCATTCATAGGCAGGGCACAGGGTTTCAGTAAACTACAACCAGCAATTCATCTCATAGGCCTGGGCCAAATTCAATGGTTCAGAGTTTTTGTATTGGATAGCACAGTTCTGGTAGTAAACGGTTAAGTCTTTGCCACAGAGTTTAGAAGATTTTGGCTAGGCAAAAAGTTTGATGAATGTTTAGGGAAGGACAAGCCTTCGAAGTTGAGGAAAGTTCCACAAACTTCCACGATGGCCGAAAAGATTTTCTGACCGCGTTTGCACAGTACCTTGTTAGTGAAGAAGAAGATCTTGCTGTTCCTGAGCTTCAGTCGTGGGGACAAGAAGGAGGACGTCGGGAGGTTCCTGCACTGCCCAGGGAAGAGGCCACAAGCTTTGCAAGATGTCGGTTTAAGGTGTGAGTGCCTTAAACTCCATGAGCTGGTTTCCTTCCCTCTGGCTATCCGGTTTTCAACAGCACTCTGATGAAAATTCGACCAGATGGGGACGGTGTCCAGGTGACTTACAAGTTGGTTGTTCCCACCAAAGTCAAGGGAAGAAGTTACCTTGAAGGGCTTCTCTGTCGATGGAGTTTCAGGCAATTCAGACCTGCAGCAGGGCTTCATCGGTTGTCCAGGAGTTACAGCAGTCGTCTTCCTTCAGCTCGTCTTCGGTTCTTTCATTCCAGTGGTCGACTCTGCTTTCCAAGTCCAAGAGACCTGCTTTTAAACAGTTTTCCCCATTCATTACAGCCTGGCTGTCACTCACAGAGCAGGGTAGCTGTCCTTGCCAGACAGCCAGCCGGCCAATCATGCCAGAGTGCATTCGGGTCTCTTAGGAGACTAAGCACAGGGAGTGCCGGGCAACTCCCTCACATCCTGTCCACCCCAGACACTCAGGCGCCAGAGGAGGGCTTGAGCACTGAAGCCGCCAAAGGCCAATGAACAAAGGGACCAAACCTGGTTTGGCGCGCAGAGACAAACACAAGAAGGACCTTTCCAAAATGAAATGGCAAAAAAAGATGACCAGGGTCTGTTTTTACAGATAGGTCTGGGGCGACATATTTAAAAACATGGCTGACCAGATTTTTAGCTACCGGTGTTCGCGGTCAGGAGCAATCATGGTAGTTAGTTTAAAACCACTGCCACCAGCCATTTCAAGTGGGAAAGGGTAACATTTGACTGTTACATGAGTGTTTAAACTCAGGGGAAGCTAGGCAACCCCTCCAGCACTCTATAGTTAGATAGTGCGTACTGGGTCTGTACATTTAAAAAGACTAGTAAAGTCAATTTAACTATACATGTGCTGGGAGACAGTCCGTCGCAGAGAAGGTGTTTAAGTCTTTGGGAGTCTGAAAGACACCCTTGTGCCACTGCACTGAGGGTGCTGTGTGACACAGAAAAAGATGATGCCGATGGAGTTATCTTAAAACTCCATAACCAAAGAACACAAAAGTAAAACACACACAAAAGAGTGGGTAAAAAAAAGCTCACACTCTTCCCAGGTAAAAAATAAAATCCTAAAAATCCAGCAAAGTTGCTGGGGGTCTCAAAAGGTAAGGGAAAATGAGATTTCTCCCTAACAACTGGTTAGGGCATTCTCTAACTTTGGCTTCTCTCAATTTTTCAAGGTACCCACACATTTCAAAGGGAACACTCTTGATTGGCTAGTAGGACCATAACATCACTCCTACCAACCAGATGGTAAGCCCTTGTCCCTGGTCCGATTATTTTCTCATCCATTTTGAAATCATCTCTGAAAAGATAGTAATAAAAAAGAAACTAACTACCACCATAATTCGTTACAGAAATCTAAAAAAGCTGACGCCAGGAGCCTTGGACCCATGGATCCGTACATTGCAGGATAATGTGAATGATTAGTGTTCAGTAGGTGATATTACAGACACCTACCAAGGCACTCTGCAGAAAGCAGTTGACATTTTAGCACCCTGGCGAAATAAAAAGGTATTACTAAGAGAGACCAATTTTTGGTTCTCCTCTGACCTACAAGAATTTAAAAGTAATACAATTAAAGCCTTGTACTAGCGGAAAAACTCTCTAACAGGTCTCGACAAAAAAATCTACAAAACGCATGTAAAAAGCTATAAAAGGGCAGTCATTTTGACTACGAAAGTTCACCTAGATAATCGTATATCTAAAGCACAGTCCCAACCCAAGGAGCTCTTTAAAGTCTTTAAGGAGTTGGAAACAACTAAGAATAATAATGTTGAAACAATCATCAGAGATGTCAACTGGTGTAATTTATTTCAAGAGGCAATGGATGCTAAACTTAACAAAATTAAAGAGGGAATCATGCTATCAAATAAAACTATACCACAAAAAGATTCTGATACAATTAGTCCGATACCTAAGAAATGATCTTTCAAACCCATATGTGAAGCTGAACTTACTGTGATTATAGAGAAACGTAAACCCTCAAACTGTAAGGGGGGTCATATGTCCTGCATTAGCTATTAAAGCATGCTCTGCCGCTCTGATTACTACTCTCTGCAGGTTTATGACCGTGTCATTCAGAGACAGCTATGTGCCGGCATGCATTAAGAAATCATTGGTTACACCTCTTTTGAAAAAACCTAGCCTGACGCCCTGTGATCCTCTGAATTACCGACCTATTTCAAACTCTCCTTTTCTGTTAAAAATCTTAGGCGGGGTGGCATATACGCAAGTGCTTGCCCACCTGAGATCCTTTAACATACTGAACCAGAGGCATTCAGGATTCAGAGAAAAACATGGGATGGAGACAGCATTGCTGGACTTAAAGTCCAGACTTCTCTGGCATATGGCTGATGCTGATCCTAAAGAGTTGGTTCAAGGGGTACCTCAGGGAGCTTGTCTCTCCCCTATATTTTATAATTTGTTCACAGTGCCATTTTTGGATTTCCAGGATAATAATGGCATTGAGCTTACTAATTACGCCGATGACACTCAATGTGTCATCCCCCTCACTGGTGTCTTTGCAGATGATGAAGCCAACTTTAATAGGATCTATGGCCTTATCCAAAATTGGATGTGTGCTAACTGCCTATCACTCAATACGAGCAAGACAGAGTTGATGCTTGTTGGAACAGAAACTAAAACACGTAAGCTCGAAAAACGGGACACCCAATATACATCATATAGATCAAAAAGAAGGTTAAAATGCTGGGGGTCTACCTGGACAACAACCTGAGCATGAAAGCTCAGGTTAGCAGTCTGGTTGCATCTACAGTGTATTACATTAAACTTATGTCCCATGCCTGACCCTTCCTCTCAGGGACAAGTCGGGAAACTCTAATGGGATAGAGAATAGTCTATTGATTGGTCTACCTAACTGTGAAATTAATAGACTCCAAGTGATGCAGAATAATGCAGTCAGAGACATTATGGACCGAAATAAAAGGGACCACATCTCGGATGCAAGAAGGGACCTACACTGGCTGCCAATGAAGGAGAGAATTTGCTTTCGGCTCATAGTGATCACGTTTAACTGTATGAAAAATGCTGGCCCAACATATCCCAATGAGGAATTGGTACCAAAAGCCAGTAAATATAACTTAAGATCTAACAACTGCTCTCTACTAAAGAACCCCGCATGCAGGTGAACCAAGGAGCCTTCTACTCTGCAGCACCATCCTCTTGGAATGGACTACCTATTAACCTAAGAGAAGAGACCTCCATCCTCCTCTTAAGAAAGGGACTGAAGACCCTCCTGTTCAACTAATATCATCCCTCCGACTTCTGATTCCTCTGTGACATATCGCTGTATGGTGTTAGGTTGCTTTATTTGTCCATGTCATGTGTGTTTTAGCGCCCTGAAGCCTCTGGGTCAGTGGCAGCAGTATATAAGTCATTTAAGTAAAGGAATGCCCTTACCCTGCACATGCGTTCGGACACCATTAAAGGCTCATTCGCTTCCTCCTCCTTCTCATTCTTAACTCTGCGACTGTGTGTTTTTACCAAGTTCCATGAATTGTGTACTGTTATTGTTATTTTTATTGACAAAGTGCTTTGGCAAAAGCGCTCTATGAATCTAAATAACTCCAAAACCATCCTCAAACCACTGTTTGTGGTAATGTGTTTCCTAATTGCATAAGCTCTTGCCAGGTTCTTGAATTTCTGTTCTAAAGCGCCGCCGTCTACGGTGAGAATGCCTCACTGGGCTGCTTTGGGGTGCATTTAAAGGATTTTAAACACTGAAACAAAAACGGCCTGGCCTTTGTTTTTGTTTTTCAAGTAAAGTTAAAGAGCCATGTGGAAAGGGGCCTACCTGTCATTACCAATGGATAAGCATCTTTTTAATTTACAAAAGAAGGTAGAATCAAAGATCCCTGTCACATGGAAAACAGGATTTTTAAACATTGAAAACAAAAACGGCCTGCACATATGTGTGCAAATAAGAACAGTTTTAAAAAAAATGTAAAGTGAAAAAATATCACTGCTCACATCAAAATGTCAGGAAAACAAAACATGATGTGCGGGTTGACCAAATGCACACAAAACTCCAGCAACATTTGAAGAGCCACTTTGTCTTCATGGAAAATGTTAGCCCAAGGCAGACCCTTGCTGACTGTGGGAAAAACTCCACAAGGACATCTCTAGCTTGGATGTCACATCTCTCATCTAATGACCAACTGCAATAAAACATGTCCTGCTTAAGGTGTCAACATTCAGTGTTCTCCAGACCTGCTGCCTCTGAAAGCAGGGACTTCAAGAAAAGTCACCCTTGGCTGGAGCACAACAAATATGTGTGAAAATGGGGGAACCCACTTCAAAGAGTAAGCTTCTAACACAAAGTAGACTGATAAAGGCACAGGCTGACCCAGAGAAAACAAATTACCGGAAGCAGGAGCAGGAACATTTGTCCCACATGAAGATTCACATTTTATTGAAAAAGGACTATTATCATGTAGGCCTTTTTCTCAGCCACCATAAGGCGGATGGATTTCATCTAAGTACCAATTATGATGTAATTTCCAGGAGAATTTGGGGATATAAAATTCAACTTCCTGTGACTCTGGGAACCATAAGGGCCAGTTGAACTAGGTTTCTGGCTGATCTGAACATGTTTCAAATGTGAGAGTTGGTGAGCGGGTGTAAATTGAAATTAGGGATAGGCTTAATAACTTACATATTTATAACTGTTATGCTTTTTATGGAAATGGCAGAAAGGTGCCACATGACCGTGCTACATGATACAGATTTGGTGGTTGGCTTATCTAATTCCCCATGATTGGCGGAGACAGAAAATATGTTTAGTATGGCAGTTGCTAGTAAAATTATGAAGTTGTGATACATAACTAGTTTTTGCCAAGACCCCTGCCCTATCGTTCCAGAGTGTCCTGAGATACAGCTGGCTTTCCTGAACCTTAAACAGGGGCTTGCTATGTAAGTAGAACTGAGCACTGGGAAACCAAAAGGTGGTGGAGTCTGCTTGCCTTGAATCCTTTCCCTTTATAGTGGGTGGGGGGAGGGGCAAAACTGTGTAGATCCTTAGCCTATGTAACCAAAACTATTAATTTAATGAATTCCCCATTTAGCAGAACACTACGGGGTGAATTTTGTTAAAATTTGAAATGAACAAAGCTCAATTCCCAGTGTGCGCTTAAAACTATAGCATATACATTAATTGGGTAATCCTTGTTGTCCAGTTGACACCAACTTATTTAAGGATGAGGGGTGTCATTGTCCAACCTTTTTATCCAGCTTCCCCAACACAGGCCTTTCAGTAAGGGGGTGTCTGAAATCTAAAATTTCCCAAAGCATTCCAATTTTTCTGTCTGACTTCCCAACACAGACCAAAGAAAGGGGGGGTCTGAAAAACAAAGCGATAAATCACCCTGTGTTTATTTTAAACCAACGGTGTGGGCGAAATTATGATTGCCATATATATTTTTACCAATCTTGACATCCTACTGCTGCCCTTTTAAGCCTGTCGGAAAATCAAAATTGCTCATTACATAAAAGCCTTTATTATTGATCAGTGTAATTATTTTGTGAAGTGAAATTTGCAGAAAGTTAAGAATTGTGATTGTGTTCTTTTTAACTCACTTATGATTTTATTTATGCTGATAGAAGTTGATTGTGTTATGCCACGGATAAAGTGGTTTTAAATATGTTCATGTTAATTTCTTTTACTTTTAATTTAAATAAATACCAATATATTTCTCGTACACTGGCCTGGTTCTTGGCTCATTGCTAGCTATGTGGAGATGGATCCAAGGAGCATGATATGTGTCTGAGATAGGGCTAAAGAAAAGACTCTGTTAAACAGTTTGTTGTGTCACCACTTAAGTGGGGATTGAAGGAACTCCCTGTGTTGAGGGCGGCTTCTCAATAAACCATTACAAATTGGAGGCTCGTCCAGGATTTAGCTTCCTATTCCTGACCAATGACAAGTACATTGTGACAGTCTATTCATTTTGATGCAATTGCATTAAGGTGGAGGGAAAGACATCTTTGTTTTGTTAAAGTGCTGCTAGGACTTCACTCCTGAGTTCCAATGTGGTGTATAGGTAAAAAAAATAAGAGTGTGCAAGAATATATTTGAGTGAGGAAATCAAGCAGGAACAGGGTGATTTCGCACCTGAATAAAGAAAGTTGTATTGAAGTGAAAAAGCCAATTGTGAAAATGACTACTGTACAAATTGGGGAAGCCAGGGAGCATCTCCTAACTAAAATATTTCTCAAAGGAAAATGGGTTGAGGACAATGCAGGAAACTGGCAAACCAGAATTGTGCAGGACGTTACCTCAGTAAGCAATGATATTTGGCTTGAAGCCGGGATATTGCACAAAGCACTAGAAGCATTTTATATTACCACACCTGCTCGCGATGAACAAATACAAATGGCCCAGCTAACTGCTCAGTTATATTTTCATTTGCTGTTAGTAGAAGAGTGTTTACCAAATAGGGGAAGGGGGCATAAATTGCAAGTTAACAGGGAGATGCTCTAACTTTTACAGTAGTTTAACACAAACACAGGGCAATAGATGTGCTGTAACAATTAGGTTACAGCACAAAGATAGATCCAGAAACCTCAGTTGTAAGGGGAAGCAAACAAGGCTGTGATGAAAGACAGAAAGGATAGAGTGATTTTCTTACTATCTCTGCCTGCTCTAAAGTCCATAACTAGGTAGCGCTGGTGTGCCACTTATCTAACAGGGACAGTATAAGAAATCAAAGGAATTAGCTGTCAATTGTTCAGTTTGTAATACATTCAGCCTTGTTCTTCCTTGACCACACTCTTCCGTTAGAGGTGAATGTATTGGAAGAGAAGGGATGTTAAAAAAAGAACACCCAAGGTCAATTATTCAGACATCTATTAGGTAATGTAGTAATTTAATGACCCTGGTTAACCCTGGTGAACTTGGGTTAAAAAATGAAAAAGACACAGAGACAAGAAGACAAACCCATCCTCACTCTCTGTGTTGTAGTAAATTGACTTGACGCAGTGGGAGGAAAGTAAAAAGGTTGCTCAAAAACCAAGGTAGGCCAAAGCATGACTCCTGAGTGTAGCAACCACCGTCAACCGGTTTCAGTGGCACTGGTGTAGATCAGGCCACTTTAATCAGGACAGTCTTCATTTAAAGGTTTATTTGTGTGTATCACAACCAGGTAGAAAGAGCAATTGACTTATACTTTACCACTTTTCAAGAGTGCCATAGACTGGATTAGCTCATGAAGGAACCTAGAAATATAAGAAAATAAACCAGGGACACCTCTCAGCTGTAACGCCAAGTGTATTGGCTAAGAATATTCAGTCTTATTATATGCCATTCTTATAAATACTCTATTGCTGGTTTTAAACAAACACATTCCATTAGAACAAGAGGAGGAGATCAGTTTAAATTGAAACAGTAGGTTGTTTCCTGCAAGCAGTGGTAATTTCTACCATGTGTTATGGGTCATGTGGGTCTGGGAAAAAAGTGGAAGAAAAAACCCAAACGTTTTTCATAGTGGCTCATTTTGTTTCATGATTGAGTTGTCAGGGAATGTAAAGGGTACCACTCTCCCAAACATATACATTGGTTTGGGCAGGTCTACCATACACTGACATAAACATTTGAAAGGTGGAAGAAGGACTGACCTGACAATGGCTCCACCATGGTCATTATGGAAAAGGTGAGGTTATTCTCCGATCGTAAAGAGGACTAAGAAATTCCACCGATACCACTCTCTGCATGTGGGCAAAAGAAAGTGCTTTTTTAGGATGATTTACCTCAGTGCGTGACTCACATAAGCATCAATAGTTATTCATTCAGGTTGAAGCATTATATAACTATGACGCAACATTTGTTAGCCAACTGGATATTAGTTTGGCAAGTGCTTTTCCAGTACAATGAATCATATGGGCCAGGCTGAGTGGCACTCTATCTATTGGGCAACTACGCAGGATCACGCTTCGTTACGTAGCATTATTTATTGCTGTTTCATGTTGAGGCACTTACTTCTCAGGGCAAAGTGTCTGCTGGAAAAACACTGCATACGTGTAGAGTCTAGACTGGCTTGGCGCGGCGCCGAAGTTCCAAGGGAATGCGATGGAAGTATTCGTGTGTACACGTCGAGACACAGAACATGTGTATCGTGTCAAGTGGGATCTTGGCACGGCGTGTAGTACATGCCAGCCAGAATGCAGCGAAAGCTGTTCTGTTACGAGAAATGGGCACGTGGTATGGTGCAATGACATGTACCCAGAAGTCAGGCTGTCTCGATTTGGCTCAATGTGGATTAATGCATCAGGGGTCAGGTGAGTGACAAAACGTCCACTGATTCGATCTGAGAGGGATGTTATGAGTGAATTACTGTGGATTACTGTGGCCAATGTTATCCTTCATAAAAAGAAGGTACAAAGAAGGTACATTAGTCCCAGTCCACCTCAAGGTTAAATGACACTTTTGTATAATGTGGAAATCACCAAGGGCACAGTGTCATGAACCATCAAACTGGCCCTTCTGGACTTCCTGGTCCCTGTCACGTCGGGCCTTACCCTCCATAATACTACCAACATGGCAGCAAGCTCAGCACGCTGCTCGCCAGTCTTCACGTTCTACGCAGCATCCTCTATAAAGAAGCCACACCCCCGCGGCCCTGTGCGTCTCAACGCTGCTACTAGCTGTAATCGGATGTGTGTTCCAAACTTCTCTAGCGCTACTTGCTATTCCCTGGCTCCTGGATTCCCTTCTTTCAACTTCGTCCCTCTTTTCTACTTCCCGGAATCTCTGTGCCGCTTCCGCGCACCACCAACATCTTCATCTCCTGGAGTTCCCCGTGATCCTGGACATCGAAACTGAACGTAATCTGGAAGCCGAGGACAGCCCAGCGGGCTTATTTAAGTCCCGAACCATAGAAAGAAGACTCCACCCAAGGAGGACATCAGGCAACATAGACAGGTGAGAAGGGGGGAAACCTGTGACACACAGTCAGGTAGTAAATGTGGCCATGGGATCATTACTGAGGAGGTACTGCAAAAAGTCCAAGACAGGTCAATGCTGTCTGGCACTTGAGTGTAGGGTGAAAAGCATGGTCAATCTGTTAATGTAGCCGAGAGTCTTGCTGGAAATGGTGGCCAACAGTCTTAGTTGGAATTATAGACCTGAATCAATCAACCTATTAGTAGTAACAAAAGTTGGACCAAAAAGAGGCGAGTGGGGGGCTGTGCAGTCGGTTAAGGCTAAGTTATTAGTGCCAAAGACTGCCAAAGTATGCTCTCATTTAGCCCATTCTGGTCTGTTTTAAGGCAGAATATCCATTTTTGCTCACGTTTGAGGAGTAGACTAGCCATATCTCCCCCTCTTCTGGGACATTTGACTCTCTCAATGATGTTCCATTCCATTTCCTGTGCCTGGTGTTGCATCAACAGGAAGTGGTCTACCAACGGGGCATTTTCCTGTTTTGTTCTAATCCTGGAAATGTGTTCCTGTATGCGTTTCTTTTTTCGGTCTGCTTGTCATGACGATGTACATGCAATTGCAAGGACATTTTATCATGTAGACACTGTTAGAGGTGTTACAATTGGTAAATGAGTTTTGTTTCCAGGGGGTTCTCAACCCTAGTTGTAGCGTCCTGGTAGGTATCGTCCGTGTGCACACATTGCACTGACTGCAGGGTGAATGGTCCAGTGGGGCAGCAGTGTCCCATAAGGTTGTTTGATTTGCAATATTGTCCAGAGGTTGATATGAATGTATCAATGTATCTCGCAGATTCCTTCTTTTCTTTATAGCAAATCGAGGTGTTGGCAGGGTCACAGGACCTACATTCAATATAGGCCAAAGTTTGATGATTTCCTTTTTGATGCAGTTGATCTTATTGGAATAGCTGAAAACAGCTGTTGTGGTTTTTTGAACTCCCGGGCGTTGTTTTTGTTGCAAAGTTATGTCACGCTGGATATTTCTGGCCTGTTTCCTAGTTTGTTTGATTGTCCTTTTGGGTTAGCCTCGTTCAAGCAGTCGGTCTGTCGGGACATTGGATTGGATGTCATATTCCTAGAGACTGGAGCAGTTCCTCCTGTATCACAGGAATTGTCCGAATGGCAAGTTATCGCCGAGAATTTTGGGATGGAAGCTGGAGTACTCCAAAAGTGAATTGCGATCCGTCGGTTTTCTGAAGATCGTAGTAGCCAATTTTCCTTGGGTTGCTTTTATCTCAACATCGAGGAAATGTATGATGTTTTTTGTGATGCTTTGTGTGAACTTAAGATATCTGTTCCTCGAGTTGAGCCAAATCACAAAGCCTCTGAATGAGAACTCATTTCCTGTGAATGTTGCCAGGACGTCGTCTATATACCGGGTCCATAAAGTGACCTGTGATCGAAAAGGATTCAAGGCTTGATAGATGTGTGTCTCCTTGAATTGGGCGACATATAGGTTCGCTAAACAAGCGGGCAAAGGTCGCCCCCATTGCGGTACCTGAGCATTGTTGAAAAACGGTATCCTTGTAAAAGAAAAAGTTCTTGGCAAGCGCTATCTCAGCAAGTTGTAAAATAAACTGAGGTTGAATTTCCAATGGTGGAGTCAGCTCGAGAAGGACTTTCTCTACAATTCGTAGTGTTTCAGCCTAAGGTATGTTGGTGTATAAGACTTCTATGTCCAGGGTGACTAGGAACTTGGTATTGAGATCAAATGTTACATTATTGAGCATGTTCAAAATACTCGCAGGGTCCTTCAGGTAGGATCTCATTTTAGGAATTTCTGGCCTCAAGAAAAAGTTGACAAATTCTGATAAGGGCTTTAGGACAGATTCAATCCCAGCCACAATAGGCCGTCCCTGTGGGGGGAGGGTGCCCTTGTGTACTTTGGGCAACACATAGAACACAGGTATTTTAGGAAATTTAGGACACAAGAAAGCAGCTTCTTTAGTGCTGATGTAGCCAGTAGAAGATTGTTACCAAAATATTGAAGCTAGTAGGATGAATCAGGCTAGAGACCTGTCACAGGCCCAGGATCTTGTTCAACAACTTAAAGCTGAGTTAAAAACATGGCAGCAAGAGAGTGCAGAGCGTGAAACCCATTTTTTTGCACTGAAAATTTCACAAAAAGAGTGTGTAGAAAATCTGAGCACACTGCAACACAAGCTAAATGACCGGTCTACTCTTAATAGAGCCTTTTTGGAGGACATTATTATTTGATTCCCAAAATGACTCTGGTCAGATACATCAGCAGGTAAGTACAATGAAATAACAGAGGACGCAGCTGGCTCAGGAAAAAGATCTCTTGAATCAGGATAACATTGTCCTATTACAGAGGATAAAACAGTTGGAAATAGAGGTAAAAAAGGAACAGTCAGGTTCTCAGGAACTGACCAGAATTAGGGAAGACAGGATATGAGCTTGTAGAGCAAGTGAAGTAAATAGAAGCTGAAATATCAGAGGCAGCAACATGTAGGGATGAACAAGAGAAAGAGATTAGTCTCCTGAAGGAAAAGCGTCTTAAATATGCATGCAGCATACAAGGCTCACAGAGGGAAAATGAATCACTTCAGCAGGATGTGCAGCAAACAAAGGATCGGCTGGATGCTCAAAGCAGGGTGCATGAGATTAATCAGACCTTAGTGTCAGAATTAAAAAGCCAGCTCTCTGACTACCAACAGCAAATAAATAGAGACACAGGTGTGAGAGCCTCACCAAGGAAATCAAAAATTATAAACAGGACCTGAAGCAGGACCTGAGGCATTCTGACTGACCGCATGCATGCCACCTATCAAGAGCAGGGTGATGTAAGGCAGTTAGACTTACCCAGGCCTAGCTCAGGTGATCAAGAAGACCAGTCCCTGTCTGATATTGGTGAGTATTAATCTCTACCACACAGAAGGGAAAGTGGCCAGGCCAGTGTGTCGTGTGAAGTAAGGAATAATATGGTAAGTACTCCAGACCATGAAAACTCGTATGAGGAGAAAGTCAGGGAGTTAGATAGGCTGAAGATGCAATTACAAAGAGACCACCTTGCCCGCTTCGCTGAAGGAGAAAAGCCAGACCATCAGCCTAGGAAGGGCATTATAAAAACCTTTCCATATTCAGGGGAAGAGGGGAATTCCTCAGACTCTCTGGTAGGAGGGATGAGGAAACTGGGTTCTATCCTAGGCCTGAAAGGAACTCCATGGAGAGTGACCCTGAGAGTCCACTTTGGTTGAGGCGAGAGGAGTTCAGACCCCGTGGTTCTGGGAGATATTCTCAGACTCTTTAGCGATAGGGAGCACCTAGAAGACAGGGAAGGGAGTACCGGTAGCAGTTCTGAGTCAGAAGGTGAATGGACTCTGGTGCAGAAGAAGAAAAATACAGGCAAACAAAGTAAAGGTTTTGTCAAAGACCCAATAAGACAAACCAACGCCATCAAGATCTTCTTGACCACATACCACAAGAATACCAAGTATTCTGTATGGGAGCACCTGGAGGAGATGATGGCATCATTCCAGGCCAGGAATGATGTGAATTGTATAGCATTTGCTAAATGGACGTTCTCACCTGAGTACTCTAGTTTCTTTGCAGGCTGGAGGACCAGAATCATCACAAATGGTCCACTTATAAGTAGGCCATATTGAAAACATTTTCCACCCATAGGAACCCACAAGAGGCCTGGCAGGTTGCATATATTTTGCAGTGTGTGGGGAGATCAGGCACTGATGGAGTTTGTGCAGGAGCTAAAATGGGCATTTGCTCAGACTTCCCGGTGGTAGGGAACACCCATAGTAGGGAGTTCATAACTACATATTTCCATGCACTCCCCAAATACATAATGACTCAGTTGGTGCGTGACTTTCACAAGCATAGGACCCTGGATTGTGTGATTGAACAGGCCACAAGGAGGTCCAAAAGCCCGCTGAGAGTAGAAATGCTGTAGAAACCCCCAGACCATCTAACACCCCTGCTGCTGCAAAGGTGGCAGAGGTCAAAATTATCCCTCCATTCGATCTGGAGACGGGGGGCCTAAAAGTAACCCTACTGCCAACAAGCAAAATGGAAAGCAGAAGGGACCCCTCAACCCGGCTCAATCGAATGGTTGTCAGGTTGGGCCCAGAACAATGATCCCTCTGACCATGCCACCTATATAAGTCCTAGGTACAAGGGTACTAAACCCATCCTGGGGTATGTATAAACTCCCCCGGCTCAAAGGGGGACTAATCAGGTACGTACTGCCCCAGTAAAATTCCCTCCAACTGCCCTCAGGAGAGAATTATCACTCTGCCTCCCAATCTGAACATTTTTACCAGATATCCCCCAAACCAGAACTTCCAAAACAGTCCTCTCTCTCCCCGGCTCAAAGACAATAGATCCCTGAACCCGAGAGAATGGAGATTCGGGATGGTAAATTATGAGGAGAATTTCCGGTACCGAAGCTACACTGGGAGAAGGGACAATTACCCCTTTCATGAGCAGTAGAGGCTTGACTCGAGGACTCCGTACCAACCAGACAAGGTCTCGTAACTGTAGATACAGGTCCAGCACTGACCAATGATCTGGGGCGCATTGCTGAGTGCTAAGTCCAACTTTCAACCTATCCCTACTTCGCAGAATTCCCCAACATCCATATCTGATGCCCCAGGGAGTAAATGATGGGAGGAAACCTCTGCCAAACTACAGCCTCTAGGGGAGGTGGCCCAGGTGGAGGGGAGATGCCAAGCCCCCTTTCTATCTCAAACAGAACCCCCAAAAACCTCTCAGCCTGAAAGAGTCTCTTCAATATCCAAAATGTTAGAACCCAAAGAGTAAAGGGTAAGTAGGAGAGGCCAAAGAAGAACTCACTTTTTGGAGGGACTCTGGATTGTCTCCTTTGAAAGGGAAGAATCCCTGGAGGATACAGGTAAGGTCCAAATAACGAGGGGATCCCTCCCAAAGAAAATTGGGTCCCAAAAGACCTTGAGTGGGACAGGGTAAGTATGGAGACCGACCCAGAACCAGAAACTATTCAACCCCAAACATGGGTTCCAGACAGAAGTGAAACGGAGGGAGTGTCCTTTCTCCAAACAGGTTCTGAGAACTGTTGCCAGGTAACGTGGGACAGCGAAGGAGCTGGGGAAAAGGAGGATTACCCAATAATTCCCATTGCGAGTTGCAAGGTTTTGTTTACAGATTCCCGAACTCCAACACAGAAAACTTCCCCAAGATCACACAGTGTTGGAGTTCAATATTAAGGAAATGACCACCGGGCTGTCAAATAACTCACACTTTCTTTGCACCTTGGAGGAGAAAGAAGACCGATTTTATGCACTGGTCAAGGTGCAGGATCATTGTGAGCTAACAGCTCTGGCGGATACTGGATCCCAAGCCACCCTCCAGTCAAAAAGGGCCTTTGACCAACTAAACTCAGGATGGGGGGAGGGCCACCAAATCCCACTCAACCCACTTCCCGGACAACTCCAAAATTTCTACGGAATGATATTTCCATTGAAGGGACTGCAGATCTGGACATAAAAATTGGACGGAACTGGCTGAAAGATCCGGTGATCATTGTGACTCCAGAGGGCACAGCTTGTTTACTGGGGAACGATTTCCTGAGGAAGTTATCACCTCTGATCGACTGTGGAAACAAGGTCCTCTGGACTCCGACTAACCATGAGTACCAACTATGTAAGCCTGAATTGTACCTGTCACGTCATTGATCAACGCTCTGAGAATGTAGAATTCCAAGCAAGTCCCAGACATCACTGTCATCTTTGTAGGAGAACAAACTGGTGATGGGAACCCTTCTCCATTCTTGAAAATCAACCTTCCTCACAGTTTTAAGTGGCAATCCACACTGGAAGGGAACACCCTAAAATTTTACACCAGTCCAAATTCATAAGAAACTTTGAGACCTGTGAAACCAGACAAGGAAGAGTCGGCTAAAAGTGTGAAGACATTCAGAAAAAGGGCAAGCAGTTGTTTTTCCCCATTCAGTTAAATGGTGAGGAGGATCCAGTGCTCGCCAGAGTATGTCTGAATAATGGAAGGAGCTTCATCAGCGAAGAATTATTCAGGAGACTCCCAAAAGGTCAGACCATTCCCACATTTAAATTGATTGACAAATGGGAAGTAGGTCTGGAAACCCCAAATTCCAAGCACCTCCTGTCAAGCAGGTGTATGCTAAAATTGTCCATTGGCAACAAAAGCTCAGGACAGGTACAACAATTTGCTCTTCCCCTCAAAATGCAGCGAGGACAGAACCTCAAACATCAGGATGCATATATAAATCTAAATTCCCATCTCCAACAAGGTTTATATTTAAATCCGACACCTCTAGTAGACCTAGAACACAACAAAATTTGAATATTGGTGGATAACAGCGACCCCTAAAGTATCACTTTGGGTGCAGACACCTTTACTGGAATGGCAGTTGGTGCCCAACATTATTCTATTGACCTCAGTGACGGTATTCCTCCAGAAAAGATTTTTACTATGCATGGGGGGAATTTCCTGGTGTACTCTTCCTGTCCCTATGGTGTCGAAGAGGTGACCTGTGACATTGAATTGAATTGATATTTTATTCATTTCGCGCTCGTACACAAGTGTTTCAGAGCGCGACAAGGCGAGGGGAACAGGGGAGAACAAAACAACAATCTTACTAGGCCCAGTGACATTGAGAATGCGCACGTGCATGGGGGTGGGGAAAAGTGCATGGAAGGGGGAAAGGGGGAGAATTGGAAAGTGCAGACCAAAGGAGACATAGATAAAAATATTCATGAATAAATAAATAATAAAGGCAACAAACGGTGGTAGTGCAGCCAGAAAGTGGCAAGTGCTGGGTTTAAGGCAGCAGACAGGGTATGTCTGATAAGTGCAGGAAGAAAAAGGGGGGGGGCTGTATGGGTACAGATACAGACCCCAGTGCAAGGGGTGGCCCGGAGGCATTGCAGGAGGGTGGCAGGGTGAGCAGGTACCTGGGCCCAGAAGACAGAGTGTAGGCCAGGTGCACAGTGCAAAGAGAGAACAGATTACCAGTGGAGAGGGGGGCGAAGGCAAAAGCAAAGAGCAAGGTCTTGAGGTGTTTTCGGAACCGGAGATGGTTCTTGTTAGGACTGATTTTCTATATTCTAGCCTGGTGGACAGATGTATAGAAGGCCAACCTATATTGTGACAGGGACAACTCTGGGAAGCTGTAGCCAATTTAAGTAGCAGTGACAGGCAGTCTAGGCTAAGTTCTTCAGAGGTGGTGAGCTTGTAAAGGATCCACAATGAGGTCACACAATGGGCATCACAAATTACACTTAGACAGGAAATTATGGCCAAAACACACTATAGAAAACATAATACAAGCAGGTAGACTTACACACAATACTATCAAACTAAATACATATATATATATTCACTTGGTTCAAATACACAATACAAATCAAGTACTCCTGCAAAGGAATGCATGGGTAAGTATTATACAACCAAAGGTCCACAGAGAGGGTCCCTAGCTGAAGTTGTCCAGCCCTAAATTGCATGGGGCCTTGTGCCCTATTCTTCAGGATACAGTTCCACAGAATTTAGGATGCAGGAAAAAATGCAGGTAGGGTTTCTGGGGACCAGTGAAGGGATCTTAGAGTTAGGGTACAAGGTAGTTTAAGGCCCAAAATTATCCCCAACAGTCAGAAGTCTTGCCAAGGCAAGTAATGGCAAAATCAATAGTGTTACAAATAGGATTATTATAAGTCCATTGACTTATAATGGGAGTATAGAGGTAGGTTAAAAGCTCAATAACTTACCCCCTTACTCTGAATATTTCCCAGTCTTGGTAGACTAAAGGAAGGTTGTCGTAGGTTGCTTTTCCTGCCAAAATCTGCGGTCCTCGATTTTCAGGGGTTGCAGGTTCGAGCTTCACTCCGGTTGGTGTCTTTTGATGGTGCAAGGATTCTCGGTCAAGGAATGCAAAAACCAACAATGCAGCGCCCCACTCAGGACTGGACTCATGTCAGGTAAGCAGGTTACGGACGGAGCACATCGCTCACAGCAATGCAACAGCACTCAGTAGCCGCGGTCGGACTTTCTGGTCTTTCTCTGGTCCTCTTTGTGTTAGAACGCTGAAATTTCGCAAAGGGTGTCCTTGCTCATGCCGAAACTCTGTGCAGTGACGAAGTTAGCACGGTAGCCCAAAAACAAAGCTGCTCAGCCACAGGACAGTTCCAGGGCACTTCCCGAGGCGGTTTTTGTGCAGGACACCGGGCAGACGTCGGGAATGGATGGTCCATCCACTCCAAGGGTCATAGCACCTTCGCAGGGCTACTAAAGGTCACGAGCAAGACATGGCTCCACCAGGGCTGCAGCAGAAGTTGGTTGCCAGGCCTCTTTCAGTCAGGTCTCAGGTTTCTTTGTGGGTCTCACTGCTGGACAGGATACTTGGCTTCTACAGGTTTCTCCAGGATCACTGAAGTATGTGTGCAGGGGTCCCCTTCTTATCCTAAAAGTCAGGTAACAGCTGAAACTCCCACTAGCCGATAGCAGGACTAGCACACACACACACCCCACAGTGGTCCAATCAGGACCACTGGCGGGAACATTCATGCATACCACTCCGACACACAGAAACTTGTACGTGGATTGGAGTCAGACTGACCCAGCCCAAATCCTGCCTGCAAACACACAAAGCCCTCCAGTAGCCCGCTAAAAGCTGCTGCTTTTCCGGGCACTGGAAGTCCTTATAAGGATCTTGCTGGCCTCTTAGGTCAGGAAGAAGGCTAAACAACAAGATGCAAAAAGAATGGGCGAAAAACCTTGTGGCACGGTCATGTTTGACCAGTAGCCAAAGTTAGTAGCCAAACGCGGTAAACATGGTAAAGCTAAAACGAATTTCCCCAAAAAGTGGGAAGAAGTCACTGCTGCCACCAGCCCATCTTTTAAGTACATCTAGAGTAACCAAAAATCCTCCGAGTGTTAGTCTAGGGCAAAACAAAAATGCACCCCATTGCACTGCAGTGTAAGCTGCTTTGTGCAATGATAAAAAGTTACCATAAGTGATAAAAAAGTAACCACAAGTAGCAACATAGTCACCAGACTAAGGGAAACACTGTTTCCCAGCACTGATAGCCTGAAGGACATGTCCGTTTCCCCATAACTTGTGAGCAAATGTCAGTGAAGTAAAGCTTAAGGCTTCACTGTACTGCAAAAAGTACAGATCAGATTCCAAAATAAAAGGAGGTTACAGAAAGATGGAGGGAAAGGTGCAGTAAAGAGAATCTTTCCTAAACGTTCTCAAGTTTCAAGGTGGCAGAGAGGCTGTTCCAGAGGGAGGCCTAAGCTGAAGACAGAGATCTATCCCCAGCTTGTTTCTTTGAAAAACGACTGACCCTGAGGGAGTTAGAGGTAGAGGAGCAAAAAGAAGAAGAGGGGGGGTATTTGCAGAGGGATAGCTGAAGGTATTTTGGAACCAGGACTCAGAAAGCCTTGTGGGCAATGCAGAGGGTTTTGAATTTAATCCTTGCATCCACTGGGAGCCAATGGAGAGATTTCAGAGTTGGAGAGATACGATCCCAGGGCTTGAGGCCAAGGACAAGTCTCAGAGTCCTGTTCTGGATTAGTTGCAGAGGGCGGAGAGTAGAGGCAGGTAGATTTAGGAAGAGGCTGTTACAATAGTTCAGCCTAGAGAGAACCAGAGCTTAGGAGACAGAGAGCTTCTGGGGGAAGGAGAGGAAAGGCAGAGTACCTCTGAGGAGGTGCAGTAGGAAGTTTGTCTTTTTAGAGACATCAGAGCTGTGGCCGGAGAAGGAAAGTGTAGAGTCAAAGATGACTCTGAGATTCTTAGCCTCACAGGTGGGGGTAGGAGGAGGGCAAGGGAGGCCAGCCAGAGAGTGAGGGGAAAGGATGGTGAAGGTGTGCCGATGAGGAGGATCTCTGTCTTGCTGGCATTCAGACAAAGATCATTGGCCGCACACCAATCTTGAATGGCAGTTAGGCAATCAGAGATGAGAGAAGGAGAGGAGATGGCTGAGGGCAGCCTGAAAATGAGTTGAGTGTCATCAGCATAGCACTGGAAATTGGAGCAGAAAATGTCAATGCAGTGGGCGAGAGTTGTCAGGTATTGGTTGAAAAGCCAGGGCTTGAGGTTAGACTCCTGGGGAACACCACAGGTAGAGATGGAGATAGATGATACGAAGGACCCAATTTGGACCTGGGAGGGTCAATCAGAGAGGAAAGAGGTCAGGCAGGCCAGAGCCTGATCAGGGATACCCAGGTTATCACAGAGACGGTTGAGCAGTATGGTATGGTTGACTGTGTCGAAGGCAGAAGAGAGATCGAGTAGGATGAGGACAGAGGGAATGTTTGAGTCAAGGTTGGAGAGCAGATCTTCACAGATGTTCAGGAGAGCAGTTTCTGTGCTTCTGGCAGCTCTGAAGCTAGACTGGTGGTCGTGGAGAGTGCCAACAGAATCGGAATGAAGGTTAAGCTGAGAGATGGCCAGCTTTTCCAGGAGTTTGCCCAGAAAAAGTGTAATGGAAATTAGAAGGGAAGGGGTAGTGTTCAGAGTCAAGGACCATGACCTCGACTACCCTGTCCAGGTCAACACCATCAAAAGAGATCTCTCCACCCAACTGGAGGATACCGCTGAAATTGCCAAGCCCGAGGTCTTTTCAGGTGTCACGCAGATTTTCGAGTAAAGGATCAATCTGGCTGATGCATGTGAGACCAAGGAGCAAATACAAAAGCTAAAACAGGTCTTCCTGGAAGTCCAAGATATCTTTTCAGTGGACTCATGGGACCGTGGATGCACATTCATTCATTCAAGCACGATTCCCAAGGACCCCCTGAGATGGCTCTCTTATTTGTGAAACAATACCGGTAACCTCTCACATCCATGGAGTCACTCACAGAGGTTATTAAGAATTTAGAATCACGTGGGATAATTCGTCCAATCCACAGTACCTTCAACAACCTGGTACTGGGGATCCTCAAACCAAACAGCCAATGGTGACTTTGTGCAGACCTAAGGGAGTTGAACCAACGGGTCTCCATGTCAAGATGGCCCCTTCCCTACATCGATCAGGGACAGGACCAGATCCAAAGGTCAAAGGTGTATACCTCCATTGACCTGATCAACAGTTACTGGACAGTACCCGTGAGTAGGGAAGACCAGTTGCCTTTACCTTTGGGGGGCAGCAGTACACATGGACCCAAACCCCCTTTGGATACATAAACTCTGCCAATGAGTTCAACATCTTCCTACATAAGGCCATGCCCGATTCGGGCGAAACGGGAAACCTGGCCTATGTGGATGATGTTTTGATCAAGAGCTCAACTGTGGAGGAACACATAGCAGAAATCCGCTATGTTCTTGCCCAGTTACAGAAGGCCGGAGCAAAACTGTCCTTTCAGAAGGTACAGTGGTGTAAGACCCCAGTGAACTTCTTAGAGCACGAGATCACATCTGAAGGTCTTAATCCCCAGGCGAAGAAGGTGGAAGCCTTATTGAAATTTAAAGCCCCTACCACTCTTCGAGAATTAAGAAGCCTTCTTGGACATACTAATTATAGTTGAAAGTTAATTGAACACTACGCAGAGGTCACTCAACCCTTGGTCCATTTATTAAAGGCGGGAGTCAAGTGGGAGTGGGCTCCAGAACAATCTGAGGCAGTTAAACAACTGAAAAGAAGCCTTTCCTAGGCTTCTTCTTTGGCTTACCCCATAAAGAACAAGGAGTTCTTCTTGGAGACAGGGTTCTCATATACTTGCCTAACAGTGGTATTGTACCAAAAGCACAACAAGGTAAATAAAGTCATCTCATACACGAGCAAGACGTTGTCCTCTGTGGAGGAAAAATTCAATGACTGCGAGAAGGCACTCCTGCCAACGGTGTGGGTGCTGAAAAATTACCGCTCATTCATACAGGGGGAGCATCATTGTTGAGACTCCTCACCAACCCTTGCAGTATCTACAAAGTGACATTATCTGGGCGGGGAACGTTAGTAATTCCAGAATTACTTCCTGGATTCTGTCCATGCAAGGCTTTCCTGTGGAGGTCAGATATGGCCAAAATAAGAAGAGTCCCCTAGCGCAAGGGTTGGCAGACTTGCATGATTGTGCTCAAGAAAACTGTCTCGAGGATGAAATTCTAATGACAAACAACAACATGGAGGCGTACTTAACTTCCCCACACTAGGTCTATGAAGAAGACATGTGGATGGGTGCTCCTACCATGTTGATAGCAACAGGGAAAAAGAACTGGTGGATTGCATTGGGAATTCCTGGGTGAATGATACCCTGGAACCCTCTGCTGGTTATAGAATAGGACCCTGAAGTAGTCAGGTTGCACAGTTGGTGGCTTTTTATCAAGCCATCCTCACTGCAGTGAACCACCAACTCAATGAACTGGTCATAATCACTGACTCTGATTATGTCAGGAATGGGTTTGTGGAGCACCTGATTAACTGGAAGAATCAAGGCATGCTTTGTACCAACAGGAAACCCATAAAACATGGCAAACTGTTCCAGTCAATCGACACTCTGGTGACTTTCAATGAGATGATCATCTATTGGAAGAAGATAGGTCATTCCAAGAAAGAGAGGCCGGATAAGACTGGGAATGACCTGGCTAAGCAACTGGCTAAAACCGGAGCTCTGCCGGGGGATTTCATAGAAATGGAATCCCTGCTAGGTGAAATCCAAATGGAAGCTGTCACCAGGTCACAAACTCAGGCTATCAGTGAACTCTCAACAGCCCAGTGGAGTTAAGATACCCCAGATGCAGTTTTGATCACTGCACAGAAAAAGGACCCGATCATTGGCAGATTTTATCGACACTTTGAAGACCCCAGAAGCTTTCCTCTAACAGAGTCGGATTAAAGAAGTCGGTAAAGAAGATCTCTGGGTGTTGATGAAGTATTCTAAGATGTTCCGGATCCAAGACGGTTTGTTGGTAAGGAGTGCCCTATCTGGCTGGGACCAGTGGGTGGTACATACCTCATTCCGAAGCCTGATGTGTACCATGCCCATGACACAGCCACTGCCGGTCGTAAGCAGTGTCATACGACATTGAAAATCTTGCGTGAGGTTGCCTACTGGCCACACATTGGCCAGGACCTGGACACTTACCTAAAGGGGTGTTAAGGTGCGCGTCCCTAGAGAGCTGCATACCTGAGGTCTCAATTATTGTTCTTGCAGGTGATGCCAGGCTGTCAGATCCCGGAGCTGGTCGAAGGGGAAGCGACGCAAGGAGGCAACTCCAACCCAACCCTAATAGAACAGGGATGGATGGGAACCACCTCCCGACACCACAGATAGACCTCCCTGCGGATTAATGTGACGTCGGAACAGTGCAAGCACTGTCAGGGAGGTCGATGCAATGTCAAGCTGGATACAGTCCAAGGAAGATGAACTCAGCAACTTCAGGAGTGGTAGATCAGGTAATCAGAAAGTTCCAATACAGTTCACAGGTGACAGGTGAAGAACCGAGGGGTTGGTACAGTCCAAGGAAGATGAGCTCAGCAACTTCAGGAGTTGTAGATCAGGTAATCAGTAAGTTCCAATACAGTTCACTGGTGACAGGCGAAGAACCTTGGAGCTGGTACCCTTAGCCAAGCAAACATGGAAGGCTTCAGAATGGCATAATAATGGGTCAGCATGGGAAGAGAACCCAGGCACAGGGAGAACCAGGAGAGACAGGGACCCAGAGGGGAAGAAACAATACCCCCAGTAAGGCACCCGGAAACCAGAGCAAACACCTATCCCAAACAAGGACAAGGCAGGGTAAGGGGAATCAAAGGAAGGGAGACCCACCAGGCCAGGGACCCAGGAGGGGAAAAGGAGAAACCCCCAAGAACCCAAGGGAAAAAGCAGGAGAACAGGAACGGGTCAGGTAAACAAGGCAACAGGAGCTGGGCACCAAAGCAACAGTCCGCAGGTAACAACCGCGTTAAGACACGACTTGTTAGAGAGCCGGACGCTATTGAAACTACATTGAGTGCATTAGCATCTGTTACATAATCGCCAGTGATAGGGATGAGTATCTGGGTGTTATCTGCATAATTTGTGTAGGAGACAACCGGATAGTCAAGTATATCAAAGAGCGGTTTGGTAAATACGTTGTAAAGCGTGGGAGATACACAAGATCCTTGTGGAACTCCGCACGGGACGTGGGCTGGATCAGCTGCGGCAAGGGGAGAGAAGACCCTCATGGTTCTGTTAGCCAAGAAAGAGCTGATCCAGCACGAGGCTGCGTCAGATAAATGGGCTGCAATTTTGAGGTGGTGGCAGAGGATTTGGTGTTCGACCAAATCGAAGGCTGCTGAAAGGTCAAGGAGGAGCAGGAGCGCCAGTTTACCCTTGCCTTTCAGCTCCTCGATTTGGGTTTTCAAATCAATTAAGGTTGTCTCCGTACCGTGTCTGGGACGGAAGCCAGATTGTCTGAGCCCTAATAGATTGTTGGATTCAAGATATTCCTGGATTTGGAGATATGCCGCTCGATCCAGCATTTTGAGAAGGTATGGCACCGTAGGGATGGGCCTGTAATTCGAGGGATTAGTGGGATTGAGATTGGGTTTCTTGATTAATGGGATGACCCAGGCATCCTTAAGGTTGTCAGGTACAGTTCCCGATTTGAAGAAAGCGTTAATGAATGAAGTAATGAAAGGAGCGAGATCATGTGCAGCTTCCTTTATGACAGGTGCAGGGCAGGCGTCACCTTGGCAGTTGGAAGGCTTAAGCTTGGTTATGATATTTTCTACTTCCTTGATGGTAAGAGGGGAGAAACTGAAGGGTTTGAAGGAATGTTTAGGAGGGGGGGATTTTTAGGATGGGGGTTATCGGAAGAGTCAGATAGGTGGATTTTTTTAGAGTTAATTTTGGCTTGGAGCATGGTAATTTTGTCGAGCAAAGCTTTTTGAATGTTGGAGCACCATTCAGGGGTGCATGTATCAATGGGGGCGACAGGAGACTCAAGTTCGCTGAGGATCTTAGGAGTTCTTTGGTATTTAATTGGGCTTGAGTGATTCTATTATTGTTATATATAATTAAATTACTCCCTGTTTTTTTATATATATAAACAAGGAAAGGTGCGCACTCCAATTCTCTGCATAACCTTCCAGGCCACTGGTGTACTCCTCCGACCGGTTTCTGTGCCAATACACGTCGTCAGGGAGGCTGGGTGGACTTGCAGTGAGTGAGGGGTGGAATCCTCAAGACCTGACAGGGTGCCGCACCAGGGTTATATATGCCCGGCTTTGGAGTGCCTCACTTGAGGCTACACTCCCCCCCTTTCTCCACTGTGGGATTGGGCGTGAGCGTTTTCTCTGCTGACCAGATGACTACATCTACCAGTAGCCCTTGCAGCAGATTTTTACCACCTGCACCTGCGGTGAGCTGCAAGTCCACCCAGCCTCCCTGACGACGTGTATTGGCACAGAAACCGGTCGGAGGAGTACACCAGTGGCCTGGAAGGTTATGCAGAGAATTGGAGTGCGCACCTTTCCTTGTTTTTTTCCATATTTTGCAGGCTCTTGAGGGGTGGAATCCTCAAGACCTGACAGGGTGCCGCACCAGGGTTATATATGCCCGGCTTTGGAGTGCCTCACTTGAGGCTACACTCCCCCCCTTTCTCCACTGTGGGATTGGGCGTGAGCGTTTTCTCTGCTGACCAGATGACTACATCTACCAGTAGCCCTTGCAGCAGATTTTTACCACCTGCACCTGCGGTGAGCTGCAAGTCCACCCAGCCTCCCTGACGACGTGTATTGGCACAGAAACCGGTCGGAGGAGTACACCAGTGGCCTGGAAGGTTATGCAGAGAATTGGAGTGCGCACCTTTCCTTGTTTTTTCCATATATATATATATATATATATATATATATATATATATATATATATATATATATATATATATATATATTCAGTGAAAAAAACTTTGTTAAAGGGACGTTATGGTTCAAAGTAAAACAGAAAAACCCCTGAAATTCGGCAGTTATGGTAAGATAAGCAACCATAAATCAAAGATGACATCACAAATGTCATTGATGACATCACTGATGACATCACATGGCTGGCTCTCCCTTTTTTTCCTTTCCTGACATATCTAGGCCACATGATTTTCTTCAGTAACAGTCAGGAACTAAAAATTGTAAATTACTATATTCGTAGACTTATCCTTCAAGTATGTTCTTAGAATAATTCCCTTAATGATCCAGTCATATCATATCAAACATATACATAGGAGAAGTCACAACCTTGAAAGACAGCAATCCTTTTTGTGCATTTAAATTATCAATAGATTTATCAGCACTTTTTGATACTTTTGATGTTTTTTTATTACTGTACTTTCCCTGTATATGGTCATATTTTTATATGTTGTACTCACACTATTTTCCTTAGGGTCCAGACACATCATGTGATATATATAGATAGGGTAAGTAACAGCTTTGAAACAGAGCAATCATTTCTCTCCATAAAGGTAATCAGTTAGGTTATGAACACTTTCTGCTACTATTGCTGTTTCTTTTTCCTACTTCAAATCCCTTGTATATATTCATATTTGTATGTGGTGTTGTCTCTTTGTGATTTGTGTATAATAATGCAATTATGTAGTAAGTGGGTTTTATTACCTACTTATCACAAGTTTCACTGTACGCAAAACTCTAATATGAAAACAGTTATAATTTCAATATTGAACATGGCAAGCTTATGAATATTGCACCTCCATCATGTATGCTGCACACAATGCCTATGTTTCTACATGAGTACCTTAGTATACTGGATTGAAGTTAATAATAGAATGCTATTTATATCAATGCGTAGCTTAATGCACTGATTAGCACTTGATATTTATTCCAATAATCTTTGACACTTTTTTTATTAACATTACACTAAGAATCCCTTGTACAGATTTTTCATGAAAGGTAAATGCACATGTGATGTCATCAGTGATGTCATCAATGACATTTGTGATGTCATCTTTGATGTCCTGGGTGTTAGTGTTAGCAGTGCACGGTGGCGGCGCAAGTTATGGTTGCTTATCTTACCATAACTGCCGAATTTCAGGGGTTTTTCGGTTTTACTTTGAACCATAACGTGCCTTTAACAACGTTTTTTCACTGAATTTCATAGGTTCTTAGTAGCGCAACTTAACCATAACGTCCCTTTAGCAACGTTTTTTTTACTGAATTTTATAGGTTTTTAGTAGCGCAACTTAACCATAACGTCACTTTAACAAAGTTTTTTCACTGAATTTCATAGGTTTTTAGTAGCAAAACTTAACCATAATATCCCTGACTTCATATACATGTAACATAGAACATACTAACTCCCTCGTAGTGATTTTCATGTCCGCGGACTACCACCATGCCCGCAGACATATTGAAAATCTGAGCGTGGTGAATGTTAATTTAAATAGTGTGCCCCATTTCCCCTTTGAAGTTGGCTCTGAAAAGAGCCGTTTTTTTCTTTTTTTACAGATGCTTGACAGACACCTGTTATTTTGTATGTTTTTTCTTGTTTTTTTTTTCTTACTTTACTCCTAAAATCTTCACATAACCTTCTCCAAAGAAACCCTTACATTCCAAAATAGAAAGGCATTTCCCATAAAAGATAAAGAAATACCATCTTCTTTAAAATTAACAGCATTACTGGCATCAATATTCTCATTGTTACAGAAGAACATACCAGCTCTAAGGATGAAGGCACACATGCCTTGGTTGATGACACACCTAGCAATGTTTTGCTGAGGACAAAAAACTGAACTATTGTCCCATATTGCCCTAGGTAGTAATCCAGAAAAAATTACTTTCGCATTTGGAAGGATCTTCATTACGGCTTGAACCAAGCGTTCTAAATCAGCCAACAAAGTAGGGGCACTGACGTTGCCCAAATGGAAAGCACCATAGTGCAAAACTACCACATGCGGACTGTTCATCGTGGCCAAATCCTCCCAAACTTGTACAATTCCATGTACATTGCAATCAGGCACAGTGCTCCACACCACCTCCACTCCTTTGACATCAAAGTTCTTTGCAACGTGCCTGCATTCAGCGTACTGCTGTAAACCATGCACAAACATATCTCCGAGCACCAACACCCTGACTTTCTCCACTTCTGCCATCTTCACCACACACAGTCTCTTTCAACACAAATCCACAACCTCGACATCTGATCCGTACAGTCTTCCATGTTGGATTTCCTGGAAAAACCCGGACGGCGTCCACTTTACTCTCTGTGCCATTCCCTCATTGCATACAGCTAAGCAATCACACAATACGAATAACGTCCTCAGAACACCCCCATTTTGTGAATTTTCGAACATTTCAGGACAATTATCATTTCATTATTCAACATATTAACATTACAAATATTATACTTTCATCTTGTACTCTGCACACAATGCTATCTTTCTCCATTAGTAGCTCAGTATACTACATAGAATCCCATAATACAATGCTATTTATTGATATAAATGCATCATTCAAAGCACTAATAACGGTATGATATTTATTGCAATATCCTTGACACTTTTTTCGGAACTTTATAATAAAAATCCCTAGTACACAAATTCCATGAAAAGCACATACACATGTGATGTCATCAGTGATTTCATCAATACCATTTGCGATGTCATCTTTGATGTCCTGGGTGTTAGTCTTAGCAGTGCACGGTGGTGGCGCGAGTTATTTTCATAGCTTACCATAACTTGCTATTTTCAGGGGTCTTTCGGCTGTACTTAGAACCATAACGTCCTTTAAACAAACTTTTTTTAATATCACGCAAACAATATACTAACATGGCGTGAAAAAAACAACTTCTACAGATGGCTTTACACAGAATGTTGCAAAGTAAGAATTTATGCTCGTTCACAGTGAAGGTCAGCTGCTTCCATTTTTTTCTCGGGCCCCGGAGAGGCTCACGAAGCGGACAATAAGGTTGTATTGCGTTTTGACCTCGACAGACAAAGATTGTGATGAAAGACTTCTCTTGAAGTAGTGTTGCTAAAACGTAAGAGAAGATAAGTATGACATTTCTGAAACGAAACCACTTTCATATATTATATCACTATGCGAAAGATCGTTGGCACACGCAGAGTCATACTTTGGGACTGCACCACTCGTAGACAATGGAAATTGCAATTGTACTGTAAGTAACCCTTTAGATTATTTTATACCAAATATAATTACAATAGCGTAGCATTAAAGACCACTCAAGTTGAACTTGTTCGTTGAAAGTGGCATAATGTTTTCTACCGCGCACTATCACTGCCGAATTGATCCCCTGTCATTTAGAGGGCTCTGAAAAAGGCAGACGACACAGGGTGGGTTAATATAAATAATTTAACCGGTCTATAGGCGGTCAAGCGCTCTACTCGCTGTGCCACTTCACTGTAGCCTGTCAAGTGGCACAGCGAGTACAACGCTCGCTTTGACATCCGTGCACAGCTTGCTAGCGCAAGTTTGAATCCCGGCAAGGCCAAACTCAGCCTTTCATCCTTCCGTGGTCGATAAATGAGCACCACACACCGTGGTTAATAATAAGCACCGCTTAGATACTTCACGGTTCTTAGCGCTATATGAATGGGAAAATATTATTATTTTATTACTAACATACTCCGTTGCACTATCTTTGATAGCAAATAGTTTCACGCCCTAATAAATAAAATGATGATTTTTAATGAAGATCGGCTGGTGAGACTAATTTATGTTTTTTAAAACAGGTATGTGGCCCCATTTTGCCTATGTCACGATTTACAGACTCCAGCGGATGGGGTCTTCAACTGCCAGGTGCAGGTCCAAATATGCAACTTCATGACCCTCACCATTTTATGGGACAATCGCCAAGGACCAATATGCCCTTACGCAGTACTAGCGGCTACAAACAACATACCAACCAATAGGGTGGTCTAATGGCTCGTTGTTGGAGCAACCTTCCGATTATCAGAGCGACCATTTACTGCTTTTATCATAAACCAACAGCCTATCTACCGCAAAGGAACAACGCGTGGCTCCAAATAAACTTTTGCTGATCGACAGCAGAGACAATAGCAAATCGCTAAATATTCACTAAACATTTCATGTGAAATAAATGTACTTTACCAAATGTACAATCCTGCTGTTTACTTTGAAACCACAGTTTCATATTCCAGTTGTAAGCTGATCTAACACCCTCTGTACCGCAAAGGAACATCGCGTGCCTCAACATGAACTTTTGCGGATCGACAACAAAGACAAATGCAAATTGCTGAATATTCTCTAAACATTTGATGTCAAATAAATGAACTTTACAAAATTTACAATCTTGCTGTTTGCTTTTAAATCACTGTTTCATATTCCGAATTGTGGCGCGCTGTGTTGTGACATAATATGTGTTGTCTTCTGGGTTCTGTGTAAAGTCACTTAGGACGGCAGAGGACTGGGCGCGTTTGATGACGCACCCTGTAACGTCACAGAGAGAGGCGGGGAACATGAATGCTTTGATAATATCAGGTTTAGGGGCGGGAGATATGATTTAGTGTCGCAAAAGCAAGTCAGCCAGGTCAATAGCGCCAGTCATAGGATTATCACATAATGTCGGCGCACACCAGCTGGATTTATCGTTTCTTTAGTGGACAAAAAGTCAGTTGACGCCCATAGGAAATTGTACTATTAGCGGACAAAAGGAGTGGTCTTAAAACACTTTCACCCTGACAACGAACAATACAAACAACGTTCTCAGAACACCCCCATTTTGTGTAATTGCAACCATTTCGGGACACCGCGAGTGTTCTTAGAACACATTCAACT